>NC_134484.1:246737913-246885413 GCF_040206685.1 Ascaphus truei | reverse complement strand
CCTATCCCTTTAAACATATTAGCAACATTTTTCCATAACTCTAACACATACCTGTTTTGTTATCATGCAACATCTACAACATTGAAAACCGGGTCCACCACGTATGACGTGGGACCCTTGTCATGGGCCAAGGCGTCCTTAAAAAGGATTACGGATGTAAGTCCCGCCCCCAAGCGACGTGCGCGCCTCAAAGCCTATTGGCTGTCATGTTTTGTTATAGTAACGGTAACTGCAGTGTGTGATGCGTGCGGCTCAGTGTTTGTAGGCGTACCCTGGGCGTTAGCCGAATGTTAATTGAGTGGGAGGAGTGTTAGCGTGCGTTTCACGCTGGCTTAACATGACGTCACACGTATTGCATTTGCGCATTGTGTTATCGGCCGTCCTTTCTGTCCAAACACGTCTGGTTTAAAAGAATACAGATGTACTCGTTTAGAATGATTTTAGTTTCATCTTCATTGTATTTGAAATAAAGATGTGATGTTTACTGGTATTTTCTACATGTATTGAACGCACAATGTTCGCTTTGTTTTGCGCATGCGCTAACAGTTAGTGGAGCCAAGCGTGAAGTGCGTGCGCACACTAAGATGTGCGCGCACATTTTTCAGTATACAGGCAACGTTCACTTCATATACATAGTTATGGCTGCTACAAATGATAATAAAAATTACATACTGATGTACACTTGTAGTTGTAACATATAAATGAGTGACGTGTGTATGTACACAATCATATAGAGCTGTGTAACGCGTTGTCACGGATACATATATAGTAAGGTGCCATATTTGACCATCATGTGTTTGCTGTATTTCAGAGATGTCGGGGAAGATACAATCGGATCAATGTATGATTTCAGAAGAGTCTACCTTTATATGAGATGATTGTGAGGAGGAGCCACTGACTACTATACTACATATGGAACTAATTTTATATTGCTTGCAGCGCTTATTAACAAACAATTAAAAAAGTGATACCCTTATGCCTATATTGCATAAGCACTTAATTAACATAATGATGTTGCAAAATAGTGCCTATTGAATTTTTCTTGAGTGTTCTTTAATGACTACTAACATTTTATGACATGGTGTGTTTTTTATATAACAACCATTCCCACTCTGCTAACACATTTGTGTATTCTATTGTGTAATGGAACGTATGACTGTCGAAACTATGTAACAATAATAATAATAATAATATGAGCATGTTCATGTATAGGGCTGCTAGTTGTACGCAGCGATTTACAGACACATGTTTCAGCCTGAGGTCCCTGGCCCGTGGAACGTACAAATGTTTTTTTGCCGCATGAGGCACAGGGAGATAAAGTGACTTGGCCAAGGTCACAAGGAGCCCACACCGGGAATTGAACCAGACTCCCCTGCTTCAAACTATCAGTGCCAGTGTGTGTCTTTACTCACTGAGCCACTCCTTCTCCCAATGTAAAGGACACTTACAACCAAGTAGCCATTTAAATTTAAAATCTCTTGTTACATGGGTATGTAGATAAAATGGTTTGGGACTGTAGCAAATAATGTTACTGGCCAGATGTTATGGTCCCCTCCAATGCATGATGTTCTGAATATGACATCACCATCATGTTATGAAGTACGTTTCTGTGTATATTTCATTAACCTAACTAACTATAGTTTACGGTGTTTATTAATCGTTTAAAAATACATAGTATAGTCAATATGATGATATAAGCTACCATAATAAAGCTGGTGTTATCATTTGTCGGTGTTATACATGGATCCTACACCAATTGATAGAGACACAAACAGTTGTCTTAAAAAGTGTGTCTATGCTAGTGATGAATGTGCTCCCGTAAGTAAACAAATAAGTACAGTTATCCCCTTTTCTCCAAACACCTCTATATTACATGAATGGAAATTATAAGGAAACATACATAAAATGTGATGAAATGTGAGTAATCATTTTGTAATACAATGCACATGAAACCTCAAGAGTAGCTAAATGCATATACATGATACAGAAAGTACATATATGTAACATTTGTGTTTAAACCAATATGTTGGGTTTTTAGTTCAAATAATTATAGGAAGATTGAGGTAGCCACATCTTATGAGAGATGTCAGCAAATATACATACCATGATCAGTCATACTGCAAATATACCTATAATGCAAAGGAACAATATATAAATTGCAAACATTGACATGCCATCTTCAGTACCGTAAACAACACATCAAAGTGTGTATTTGGTGTTAAATGTGCAACACCATGTATATTTAATGACATTCAAAATGTAAATGAGCCTGGTGTACACATCATATGGATGTACATGTTACACTGCACCAATAACATTGTATGTAAGCATACTAGAAGCATGAATGAGTATGGGCATAATATGTGTATTGTGTTAGCATAAGGAACAACACAATGCTAAAATATTAGTGCTTTGTTACCCCAGTTGTATTCACATACACACAACTAAAGTACAATTGAAGAGGGATTATATAACCTGTGCAACAATAACATACCGGTGCCACATCCCTTTGTGCACACAGCAGAGAAAAGAAAGGTGTGCAACCCATATTCATCTGTGTCCTAACAGAAGGTTATATAAAAAAAAATTATTGTTAAGATAACATAATGTAAGTATAAAAGTAGAACTTGGAACATATCTGTTTTTACTTACAAGAAAAAAATGAATTGATGAGATTCTGTCGTGTCTGGCCACCACTGGCTGTTTGTTCATTTTCAGCAGTTACATGGGTGGGATGCTCGTCTACCAAAGGCTCAGCTAGGTCTGATTGTACATTGTGCCTGAGTGCAACATTGTGCAAAATGCAACAGGCAAGGATAATATCAGAGACTTTTTGAGGCTTGTATAGAAGAGCCCCACCAGTTCTGTCCAGACACCTAAATCTGGTCTTGAGTAGGCCAAATGTCCTCTCTATAACAGATCTTGTAGATATATGGGCTGCATTGTACCTCTCCTCTGCTTCAGTTTGAGGGTTTAGCACCGGAGTCAAGAGCCACGGCCTAATTCCGTATCCTGAGTCACCTATAATGAATGGAGCACACATAAGCTTACATTAGTGATCAAATTCTACAATGCCAACATTCCTAAATAAAAATGTGTTTTGTGTTATAACATGTAAATGTGTACTCACCCAGCAGCCAACCATATTCAAAATGTCCCTCTTCGAACGCATGGAAGACTGAAGAGTTCCTCAGGATAGAGGAATCGTGACTGGAACCAGGGAATTTGGGTACCACATGCATTATCCTCATCGTGGCATCACATACCACCTGTACATTGAGTGAATGGTAGTGCTTCCGATTGCGGTACACATGCTCACTCTGACTAGGTGCAATCAAAGCAACATGTGTGCAATCGATTGCACCCAGCACACATGGTATCCCTGCTATATTATAAAAGCCAGTCCTGACTTCCAGCCACTCTGTCGCCTCTGTAGGAAAATGAATATAATTCCTAGCGCGTCTATTGAGTGCATAGAGAAACTGGGTCAAGGCCCGCGAGAATGTAGATTGCGAGACCCCGCCCACTATGCCCACAGTTGTCTGGTATGACGCGGAAGCAAGATAATCTAATGAGCACAGCATTTTAACAAGCCCAGGGACTGCACGACCTCTGGCTGTGAAAAAATCTAAATCTCCCCTTATCTCCTGATAAAGAGCTAAGATTGCTGCTGAACTCAAACGATAGCGACTTACAATCTCCTCCTCACTCATCCCATCTAACAGGGTTCTCTCCCTGTACAGACGCGGACGAGGCACAACTTGTCTCCTCTGTCTTCTCCTCTGATCTCCTGTCCCTCTCCCTGTCCCTCGGCCTGTCCCTCTCCCTGTCCCTGTCGTATCCGCGTCACTGTCCCTGTCACTGTCCCTCGGTGTGTCCCTCCCTTGCCCTATATGATTGTCTTCATCATCAAGCATGTCATAGAAAAGAATGTTCCTCCGTCTCCTAAACAATCTCAACATTTTGAAATGAGTAGCTGTGAATGAGCAGGTAATGGGCGTCCTTTAAATAGGTATAATGATGTCAGGTGACATAGTAAAATGCAAGGTTTTACATGAACATAATAAAGTACTTGTGTGGCAAGCTGTGTGCAGTTGTTGTGTGTATTCTGCAGGGAATGATGATATTTGCCAATGATGTGACGTGATGCTTTGTAGAAACATTGCTTGCAAATAAATAGTTGCATGTGCAATGCATGTAAAACTTGTGAACGCAAGAGTCAGTCATGTAATGAGACAAAAAGGCTGAGATTGATGTGGGAAAAGTTTTGTGTAACATGTGTAATTAGGCATGTTATTGTGACATGTTGCCAACAATGAATAGTCGTGTGCATATGCATGCATTTCTGTAAGGAGGATAGTTGGTATAGAATGAGTTAACAAGGTGTCCCAATGCTGAATTACTGTACATGTGTGTATAAGTTAGGTTGAAGTGCTTGTAATGCTACGGTTACAATGTAAACATGCAATGTGATTGAGCGTCCAATAAGTGACGTCATGAAAATAGGGAGGACCAAACGTAGATGTAAACATGAGAATTTAGATGTACATGAACGTTTAAAGATGCGTGACACATTACAAGCATTGTGTAATGTAAAGGAACATGAATATACGGTGTATGTGTGACATGTGTGACATGTGTAACATCATGTAAACAATTGTCGATCAATGCAGTAAAATGTGTGCTATGATGTGAGGTTCTCCTTTAAGAGTTGAGTATAGTATTTTCCCTTGCCACATCATCACATGATGAGTAATGTGACCCGCAAATGCTGCAAACATGTAAAAGTATAATGTTATGCAAATAATACACGTCAGCCGTGACACAATGCAGGGAATGCCCCCCACACTGTAATGCAAATGACGTTTGTATTGTGAGCAATGAAACGTAAACAGTACTATACTGTTATACGTCCCCGCTCCATTGACTCCATTGATGTACAGAAGATTTTTTTTTTCTAAGTGCCGTTCCGGCAGCCTTAGCGATCGTTCTCCCGTCCAAACTGCCAACTTTAGTTGGCGGGAGAAATCGGCCATAACATCTCAATTTCGTAGTGCCGATCAGGCCCGATAAGCTGTTTTTTTTTGTTGAATCCAGCCGATTTAAAAAAGTGGCGATCAGTGGCGAAAACAGGCTTATCGGCAGCCGACTGGCCATAACAAAATAATCGGCTCCGAAACCTGGCGAAATCAAGCACTTATCGGCGCTTACTGAATCTCAAACCCAATTTTGGCTATAAAATGGTGATAATTCCCTTATCAACGCTTACTGCATGAGGCCCTTAGTCTTTGCAGCACGCTTTTTGCTGGCAAGAAGGGTGTTTGCTAGGCGCCTCTCTGCTGTCATGGTTGGGGTAGAACGTCCTAGCCACTTAATTCGGGTCACCGCCGAAATCCACAAAGATCTGGCAGTTTGGCTGGATTGTTAAGGGATTATAACGGCGGAACCTTGGGGAGAGGGCACCCAGCCCATAACACCGAGCTACAATTGATAAGACGCTTCAGTGTCAGTCAGTTTTTGGGGCTTTCTTTAACAAATATTCAAGTCCTGGAACATTTGGGTAACAGTGATCATAACATGGTCTCATTTGAAATAAATGATCAAAAAACAGATTACTTGGGTTCAACAAAGACTTTAAACTTTAGAAAGGCAGATTTTAATAAACTGAAGTCTAATCTAGAGAGAGTGCAGAGAAGAGCCACAAAATTAATAAAGGGGATGGACATTCTAACTTATGAGGAGAGGCTAGCTAAATTGGATTTATTTACATTAGAAAAGAGGCGTCTAAGAGGGGATATGATAACTATATACAAATATATTCAGGGACAATACAAGGAGCTTTCAAAAGAACTATTCATCCCACAGGCAGTATAAAGGACTCGAGGTCATCCCTTAAGGTTGGAGGAAAGGAAATTTCACCAGCAACAAAGGAAAGGGTTCTTTACAGTAAGGGCAGTTAAAATGTGGAATTCATTACCCATGGAAACTGTGATGGCAGATACAATAGATTTGTTCAAAAAAAGGTTGGACATCTTTTTAGATGGGAAAGGTATACAGGGATATACCAAATAAGTATACATGGGAAGGATGTTGATCCAGGGATTAATCCGATTGCCAATTCTTGGAGTCAGGAAGGAATTCATTTTTCCCCTAATGGGGTTTTTTGTTTGCCTTCCTCTGGATCAAAAGGGATATGTGTGTGAGAGACACACAGAAAGATCCCCACTAGGGCGCACCGCAGACCTGAGTGGTATTAGATCCTGGTCTATAAATGCGCTAAACATACAACATATATACTTTATTAATCGTTAAAATTGTTATCTTTATAAACCCGGAAGCTACTGATATTGCTAAGGTGTCAGGCCTCTCAGTAAGTCAGAAGATATAGCTTCTTGTATGCCACTATCACTGATAATCCTCTTGAAAAGTCCCTTTGGATGAGGTATTAATATACCTTTATATATGCCATATTGTGTAAAGAGGGAAACAAATCAGTAATACTGGATAGGTACACACATATACGGTTGTTTAGTGTTGGTAAATGGATAGTGATAACTTATTAGAAGCTTGTCCCATAAGTATTGGTATAGGGATGCACCTACTCTGGGGGTATAGGAGTCTTAGAAATTCAGTTGACATGTACTTTGTAGATATAGTATTAGTGTTTAAACAGCCGTACCACTTCAACACAAACATGGGTAAGTATGCGCATAGAGAATCACGCTATCTATCAGACTCCACGTGATGGTAGTTTGTAACTCCTGGCTGTTATTCCTGATGTTGATACTCTGAAGTATATCTACAACTAGTACTCCCAGACACATCCCATTGTATATTACATTTAGCAGGTACGTGATGTGGCATGAGAGATTGTCACTAACAGTGGTGCCACTATGTAATCACGCAGTTGGAGATTTTGTCCTGCAATAGTGCCAGATAGAGCTGCAACTAATATTGTGTACTCGTGTGATATAATTGCTGCAGCCTAGACACACAATATGTGTTTGTGTCTATGCTGTGCTGATGGATCAAGCAGTGTAGTCAACTGTTTACATCATCATATCCTATATACGATAGTGCACCCGTCAGTGCAGTAGAGTGCGACCGTGGTCACGTGTTGATAATGCTCGCGAGACAGCAGCACTAGTATAGTCATGTATTAAAGACCGCTGCACCTCTATTATAGACGGTTATCGCCAGGAGTTACAAACTACCATCACGTGGAGTCTGATAGATATAGCGTGATTCTCTATGTGCATACTTACCCATGTATGTGTTGAAGTGGTACGGCTGTTTAAACACTAATACTATATCTACACAGTACATGTCAACTGAATTTCTAAGACTCCTATACCCCCAGAGTAGGTGCATCCCTATACCAATACTTATGGGACAAGCTTCTAATAAGTTATCACTATCCATTTACCAACACTAAACAACCGTATATGTGTGTACCTATCCAGTATTACTGATTTGTTTCCCTCTTTACACAATATGGCATATATAAAGGTATATTAATACCTCATCCAAAGGGACTTTTCAAGAGGATTATCAGTGATAGTGGCATACAAGAAGCTATATCTTCTGACTTACTGAGAGGCCTGACACCTTAGCAATATCAGTAGCTTCCGGGTTTTTAAAGATAACAATTTTAACGATTAATAAAGTATATATGTTGTATGTTTAGCGCAAATATAGACCAGGATCTAATACCACTCAGGTCTGCGGTGCGCCCTAGTGGGGATCTTTCTGTGTGTCTCTCACACACATATCCCTTTTGTCAATGTGTTTATCCCTGGCAGCACGCGACCTAAACCATTCATGGTTATAGAGTTCAGAGCGAGGTTTCGCAAAATCCTTCCTCTGGATCAATAAGTAAGTAAAGATATAGAATAAAGTATCTGTTGTCTAAATTTAGCATAGGTTGAACTTGATGGATGTACGTCTTTTTTCAACCTCATCTACTATGTACTATGTAACTATGTAACTGGACATGGTGCACGGATCAATGGCCTCTCCACTGGAGGAAGACTCTGCTCATTAGGAACCAAACATTCTTGAAGCTATTCCCCTTGCTCATTGCGATGCGTCTGTGGGGGTCATTTGTTCACAAATATGGAACCTGGTAGTAGTAGAAGCGGTGAACAATTTTGCTGCCCTCTGGTACTGACCCTTCTGCACACTTTTGTACTTTCATGCTTGCAATGGAACACTGCGTTCAAGGCACGGCATGTCCCAGGGGTTGCAAATAACATTGCTGATTGTTTATCCCGGTTACAGATGATGCAGTTTCAGAGGCCGGCATCGGAGGCAGACCCAAACACAGTCCATGCCCAGTAGTCTTGTGTGATCTGGTGATGACCCAGTGACCAAGCTAGTGCGATTTTCTCTGGTTCCTGGTACACACGATTATCAAAGCCTAGCAGGGGAATTGGAACTGGAGGTGTCAGGAATAGGGACATTACTGTTGTTTGTTTTAAACTTAAGAGTAAAGGACTTAAAAGGAGGATAAATAGGGAAAAAACTGATGGGGGTTTGCCTTCTTCTTGAGGTTAGAGGACAATGAGGATCCGACAACAGTGTTTATAGTCAAAAGAGTGCTAGCAGTCAAAGGGTGTAAGCAGGGTTAACAAGGGGGGTGACATCAAAAGACAGCAGAATGCCAGTAACATCAGCAGTACAAGAGGGTTGTAACAGATCGGGGGACTCGCAGTTCCCAGCGTGTCCCCATCACCCCTGCTTCCACAGTGCCTTGTTCCTCCGCTCCCTTACATCCCCAAACTCTACCTTCCTCCCTCAGCCGTTCCTCCACGGCTCGATCCTCACGCCCAGGCTCACACTCTGCGCACACGCGCGGTTCCCTTACGAAGCGTGTGCGTTCACGATCGTGGGTTCCCTATCGTGGTTCACGCGCTCCTCGGCGTGCCTCTGTCACCCCTGTCCGTTCCCTACCTGGTTCCTCCGTTCCTCCTTCCCCTCTGTCTTCTCTCCCATGCACCTCCTCCGCTGGTCTTCCCCCACGCTCTGGTACATGAGTGGTGCACGCGCATAGCAGGGTTACAGAGGGCGCGCGCACCCGCTCTTGTTACTTACCGCCCTCACGCTCTAGCTCCGCCCCCCGTCGGTTGCAGGCTATAACCCTTGATTACCTCCCTGTTTCCTCCCCTGCTCTCACTGACCTAGCCCTGCAAGTACCCACTCAAACCTATGCTCCTCCCTGCATTCCTATTGGCCCTCCTTCCCATATAACCCCACTCTGTCCTCTCATTCCTTACTCTGCATAGCTTTCATGTAGCTCCTGTGTGTGCAGTGTCTATGCTTGGCTCCCTTGTCTGTCTCAGCCCTTGTTCCTGTCCCTGCCCCTGTTTGGATTCCTTTGGCTTGAACTTGAACTCTGCTTTGGACTTGACTACGCTGCTCTCTCCTGCCCTTAACCCTGGCTTTCGGACATCACTTCGCTGCTCTCTCCAATCCCTGAACTCTGGCACTTGGACATTACCCTCCGACCTCTGGCACCCCGGACTCAGCAAGTATTACGTTAACCCTTTCTCACCAGGCCCGGCAACGCTACCACCACACTCCGGGCACGCCCTCACTGCTGTTGGTGCGTGTTATGCCCTTACCCACCTCAGTACTGGGACTGGCCAGGTCTGCGGGCATACCAGTGTTACATTATGCAGAGCCCAACAAATGCAGACCCCTCTGAGGTGGGCCAAGGTGTCTCCATGGAACATTGGCAATTCTTAAGTGACCAACTCTCTAATGTCACACAGAGACTTTCTAATTTGGCCCTCCGGGAAGCTCCTGTGGCACCATCTACCCCGGTCCCAGTGCCTATAAGTAATCCGAGGCCATGTATTCCACCCCCCAACCGGTACGACGGGGATCCCCTTGCCTGCCGAGGGTTCCTGAATCAGTGTGACGTTCAATTCTAGATGTCCCCGTCCCACTTCCCTACTGGTCATACTAAAGTGGCCTACGTTTATGCCCTACTCACTGGCGACGCTCTCGCTTGGGCTTCTCCCCTTTGGGAACACAGACCAGATATAACCCAAGATTACTCCAAAATCCGGCATGAGTTCCAACAGGTTTAGACACACCAGCGCGTAGGGAGACTGACGCTTTTTCCTTGTTTCATCTCTCTCAGACTCGTAGGTCAGCTGCAAGATACGCGGTGGAATTCCGCACCATCGCTGCAGAAACCCAGTGGAACGATGAAGCGCTCGCTGCGGCATACTGGCACGGTTTGTCCGAATCTCTCAAAGATGACCTTGCAGCTCACGCCCAGCCTTCATCCCTCGATAAACTCATTGCCATCAATATCCGGATGGATCAGCATACTCAGGAACGATGCCACGAGCGTCACCGTTCTCGTTCTCTTTCGTCCTTGCCTGTTTCTCCTAGGTCACCTCCATTGACCCTCCCTGCGTTGTACGCCCCAGAACCGATGCAAATCGGTAGTCAACAGCTTCGGGCTGCTTAGAAAGCGCGACGTCGTGAGGAGGGTCTCTGCTTCTACTGCGGTTCCCCAGAACACCAACTTCGTCACTGCTGCTTGAAACCGGGAAACGGGAACGCCCAGTAAAAGTAGAGGGGCTTCTACGGGTACTATTTCTCCTTGCCCCTCTCTCCCTAAGGAACTACAGAAGAAGATATTCCTCCCCATAACTCTCATGGGTGCGGATCTTCAAGTAGAGGTTGAAGCCTTCATCGATTCCGGGTCTGGTGGCAACTTTCTTGACCACACCTTCGCTTGCAGCAAACAAATACCGTTAGTCAAGAAAAAGTCGCCCATCGGCCTGGAGGCTATTGACGGTCGACCTATCAACCAGCCTTCATCATTTGGGAGTCTATTCCACTTACCCTGACCACTGCGGATGGTCATACCGAGGTAATGGTCTTCGATGTTTTCCACTCCCCTACTGTCCAGATAATTCTAGGATTGCCGTGGCTTCAGCTGCATAACCCGCATATAGATTGGACCAATATTTTGCCGATCCAATGGGCTGATACCACAGAGAAGACGGCTTCTCCTTCTGTTGCCATGCTCGCTGGCCTTGACACCACCTCATCTTCCTACTCTACTTTACCGAAAGTATACCATGAATACTTAGATGTCTTCAATAAAATCCAGGCTGAGGTGTTACCCCCTCATCGCTCTTATGACTGTCCCATTAATTTGATTCCTGGAACCATACTCCCTAAATCCAAGTCTTACCCCCTATCTGTACCCGAGACGGAAGCGATGACGTCATACATCCAGGAGAATCTTAAGAAGGGGTTCATCCGAAATTCTACCTCCCCCGCAGGGGCAGGCTTCTTCTTCGTGAAAAAGAAGGATGGCTCCTTAAGACCCTGTATCGACTTTCGTGGGCTTAACAAGATTACGGTAAAAAAACTTTACCCCCTTCCTTTGATTTCAGAACTCTTCGACCGTCTACAAGGTGCCTCTATATTCTCCAATCTCGATTTAAGAGGAGCTTACAACCTTATTCGTATAAGGGATGGGGGTGAATGGAAAACCGCATTTAACACGCGTTCGGGACATTATGAGTATTTAGTGGTGCCGTTCGGCCTATGCAATGCCCCTGCTGTTTTCCAAGAGTTTATGAACGATATCTTCCGGGACATTTTGGGAACATTCGTCATCGTATATTTGGACGACATCCTAATTTTCTCCAAAAGCTTGGAGGAGCACATTCGCCATACCAAACTGATACTTTCTCGGCTTCGTGCTAATCGCCTCTACGCGAAAATGGAGAAATGTCTGTTCCATCAATCTTCCACAGCTTTCTTAGGCTATATAATCTCCGACAAAGGCTTCACCATGGACCCTGAGAAATTGAAGTCTGTACTCGACTGGCCGTTGCCCAACTCTCTCAAAGCCATGCAGCGCTTCCTTGGCTTTGCTAATTACAACCGGAAATTCATCCGCAATTTCACCACTATTGCTCTACCCATCACTGCCTTGACTAAGAAAGGTGCTGATCCGACTGATTGGTCCCCCGAGGCCATTGAAACCTTCAACTTCCTCCAGAGAGCCTTCGTGTCAGCCCTCATCCTTCGGCATCCGGATACTTCCCTTCCTTTTACTCTAGAAGTAGACGCGTCAGATGTGGGAGCCGGCACAGTGCTTTCTCAGAGATCTTCCCCACAGGAAAAACTCTATCCTTGTGGATTCTTTTCCAGGAAGTTCTCTTCGGCCGAGAGAAATTATGATGTCGGGAATCGTGAGCTTCTGGCCATCAAGTTGGCCCTCCAAGAATGGAGACATCTCCTGGAGGGTACCAAGGAGCCAGTAACCATCCTCACCGACCACAAAAACTTATTGTACATTGAGGGAGCTCGTCGGTTGGGATCTCGTCAAGCTCATTGGGCTTTGTTCTTTTCACGGTTCAATTACACAATTTCTTATATTCCTGGCACTACAAATATCAAGGCTGATGCCCTGTCTCGTCAGTTCTCCACGGAGAACGAATCTAATGAATCTTCGGAGATGTTTCTTCCCGCTAAGTGTATTATTTCCACCAACAACTTTGATGTCTTGGATGAAATCAATAAAGCCCAGGTCCATATTCCTAGGAGATTTAAGATGCCAGAAGGACGGTTGTACGCTACCCCCCGTTTTCGCCACAAGATACTTCTGTGGGGACATTCGTCTAGATCTGCTGGCCTTCCAGACTTCAAGAGGACGGTAGATCTTATCAAATGGACCTTTTGGTGGCCTAAGATGAACAGGGACATTTGTTGACTTCACCAGAGCTTGTCCAGTTTGTGCCCAGAGCAAATCCACCAGACACAAACCTTCTGGTCTCCTCATGCCTCTTCCTATTCCGGAACAACCTTGGAAACACATCTCCATGGACTTAATTGTGGAACTTCCCAATTCTAAAGAGATGAATACAATCCTTGTCGTAGTAGACAGGTTTTCCAAGCATACACACTATATACCCCTGAAGGGTCTCCCCAATTCAGCCACCTTGGCAGACGTTTTTTCTAAGGAAATTTTCAGATTACACAGAGTTCCTATTTCGATTGTTTCGGACAGAGGTTCTCAATTCTTTTCTAAGTTTTGGCGAGCTTTTTCTCAAAGACTTGGCATTTCCCTTCTATTTTCCTCGGGTTATCACCCACAAACCAACGGGCAGACGGAGAGAATGAATCAGATGCTGGAACAGTATATCAGATGCTTCGTGTCTGAATCGCAGGATAATTGGGTGGACCTGTTACCCTGGGCCGAATTTGCCATTAACTCATTAAGAAACGAATCAATGCAAGAGTTGCCTTTTTTCATTAACTATGGATTTCATCCCAGCAGTCTTCCCCTCTCCTCCCTCACCTCTGGTGTTCCCGCAGCGGATTCTCACATTTCCTGTCTTCAAAACTCTTGGAAAAAGATCTTAAAGGCTTTGCAAGGTTCCGTTCAAAGACAGAAAACGCAAGCTGATCGGCGAAGTCAAGTGGGCCCAGTATTCAAACCTGGAGACAGAGTTTGGCTATCGTCCAAGAATATCAAGCTCAAGACTCCTTCCCAGAAACTTGCCCCGAGATTTTTGGGTCCTTTCAAGGTCCTTGAAAGGAACAACCCGGTCGCATACCGACTTGCACTTCCCCCTACTATGAAAATCCCTTCGGTTTTCCACATGTCGCTCCTTAAACCCCTGATCGAAAATGCCCATTTTCCAGATCGCCCTCAGAGACCTAACCCGGTTGTCATACAAGGACAACAACAATTCGAAGTCCAGTCCATACTCGATTCTCGTTGGTCCAGGGGCAGACTTCAGTTTCTTGTACACTGGAAAGGATATGGCCCGGAGGAGCGTTCCTGGATACCATCCCAACATATCCATGCCCCAGCACTCCTCAGACAGTTCCATCGGAAGTTCCCTCATAGACCTTGGGAGGATCGTCCGGAGTCCGATCCTCAAGGGGGGGACACTGTAACGGATCGGGGGACTCGCAGTTCCCAGCATGCCCCCGTCACCCCTGCTTCCACTGCACCTATTTTCTCTGCTCCCTTACATCCCCAAACTCTACCTTCCTCCCTCAGCCGTTCCTCCACGGCTCGATTCTCACGCCCAGGCTTACACTCTGCACATGCGCGCGGTTCCCTTACCAAGCGTGTGTGTTCACGATTGCGGGTTCCCTATCGTGGCTCATGCGCTCCTTGGCGTGCCTCTGTCACCCCTGTCCATTCCCTACCTGGTTCCTCCTTCCCCTCTCTCTTCTCTCCCGTGCACCTCCTCTGCTGGTCTTCCCCCACGCTCTGGTAGACGCGCGGTGCGCGTGCATAGCAGGGTTACAGAGGGCGCGTGCACCCACTCTAGTTACTTACCGCCCCCATGCTCTAGCTCCGCCCCCCGTTGGTTGCAGGCTATAACCCTAGATTACCTCCCTGTTTCCTCCCCTACTCTCACTGACCTATCCCTGCAAGTACCCACTCAAACCTATGCTCCTCCCTGCATTCCTATTGGCCCTCCTTCCCATTTAAACCCACTCTGTCCTCTCATTCCTTGCTCTGCATAGCTTTCCTGTAGCTCCTGTGTGTGCAGTGTCTATGCTTGGCTCCCTTGTCTGTTTCAGCCCAGGTTTCTGTCCCTGCCCCTGTTTGGATTCCTTTGGCTTGAACTTGAACTCTGCTTTGGACTTGACTACGCTGCTCTCTCCTGCCCTTAACCCTGGCTTTCGGACATCACTTCACTGCTCTCTCCAATCCCTGGACTCTGGCACTTGGACATTACCCTCCGACCTCTGGCACCCCGGACTCAGCAAGTATTACGTTAACCCTTTCTTACCAGGCCCGGCAACGCTAAGTCCACACTCCGGGCACGCCCTCACTGCTGTGGGTGCATGTTATACCCTTACCCACCTCAGTACTGGGGACTGGTCAGGTCTGCGGGCATGCAGGCGTTACAAGGGTTTAATGCAGACGGCAGAGCGTTCATGTTTTTCCACGTTTGAGGTGAGGCTTCTTCGGCTGACGTTTGTGTTGGCCTTCTTTGCAGTGTTGCGAGCTGGAGTGCGAGTAGAGGGTGGCTTGCAGTTCAAGAATTCTATGGGACGGGTCAGTTAAGCTGCATATTCATAGGTCAAAAATGAACCAGCGGGGAAGGGAGCGTGGATTTCATTGCTAAGTCTACCAGGGACCACTTTGCCCAGTTAACGCACGTAATGAATACATGGAGTGCAGGCCAGACGGGTGAGGTCCTCTACTCCTACACATGGATGGTGTACTGTTATCTAGAGTTCAGTACCTGCAGGTTTTCCGCATGTGTCTTCATCTTCAGGGGCTAAACGAGTCAGAGTATGGAGCACATTTGGGATGGGGCATCAACGGAAGCGTTGCGCGTGGTGGTCAGTAACAGCGATACGGAGATAGCATGGTGGAAGTCTAACAGATACCAGTCCTACGTCAGGCTCATGATAGCAGGGGAATAGAATTTGTTGGATTAAACCTCCACCACGCTTATACCTGGAATTCAGATCGTTTGGTCCGACATAGTCAGCAGGGCGGTGCAGAGGGGTGCGTGGGCCTCAGGCGAAAAATTGAACAACATGGTGGGAAAATTTGTGACGTGGTGCGGGGAGGGGGGTGGTGGATCAGCCACTCGGATTTCAATTACAAATTAGTCAGCCTATTTAGAGCCGACGGCATATACTTATCAGAAATTGGGGCAGATTTGTTCAACAACGACTTGCAAGAAGGGTTGGAGAGGGTCCTAGCAGTTTGGTGGCACAGGCCTAATTTAAGGTGAGTTAAATTGACCCATTGGTGGCAGAAGTTTGGGGGATAATTGCTTGTCCTTGCCAGGCGGGCTCGGGGCTGGCGGTGCCCGAGGGTAGTAGCGAATAGGCGGGTTCAACTGGACGTGACTCCCGGGAACCCCCTCGCATCAATGGCAGGCTCTTTGTGGCTCAGCCAGGCACAGGGGCAGCAGGACAAGGCCTGGCTGCCCCCCTTTCCTTAACCCATTAAGCGAGCAATCTTGCAGGGACTAGCGGTTACTCTATTATAGCTTAATAAACAAAGCCGCTGCTTTTTATACCTCCAAACGGAGTCTATCGTTACTTGTCTGTTATATATGGGTATCGTTTAATGAGGGGAGGGGTCTCTCACAGCCTCCCTGGTCATGTATGCCATCACATTTGGAGCAACTGTGACACCAATAGGTGTCCTGCTTGGCTTTGGCGAGAAAACTTTGGCTCAAACTTGTGCCCCCAATGTCTGCTCTAACTGGTGAATCCTTAAAGTTCCTCACTCTCTTATAAAAAAAAGAGTGGAAAAGTTGCAAACCTATCCTTCAAATTACTCATTATATTGTTATAGATTCCAATGTCTACTAATTATCTCCTTAATCTTTCCTCTCTGTGTATTAAAAGTGAAAATAAAGCGAACTGAATCTTCTCTGCCTTTTGGATCTTATTTTGTGGTAGATCTGTTCTTATTAATATTTATTTTCTTTGTTCTTTCAGCAGTGGTTGTGGATAATCTTTTTCCCTAAAGCGTAACTCCATTTTATCCAGTCTCTCGTCTGCTTTCTTAGTAGTACTAATGATCCTTTTGAATGGAGAAACTGGCTATAGGGTCAGCCTTGTTGTGCCTGCCTGTGCCTGTGATGGCTCTAAAAATGTGATAGGCAAGCTTTGAGAAAATGTCTCTAACATGTCTTGTCCTTTTATATACAGTGGCATCCAAAACTTGATAGTACAGATTTTGATACCTTATAGCAGGCCTGCACAACTCCAGTCCTCAAAGGCCGCAAACAGGCCAGGTTTTCAGGATATCCCTACTTCAGCATAGCTGGCTCAATTAGTGGCTCAGTCAAGTAGGGATATCCTTAAAACCTGGCCTGTTTGCGGCCCTCTAGTAGATAGATGTAGGTGCGTTCTCCTTGGGAGGCACCAGCTTGCCTTACTCCATACAATCAGATCCCGAGTCAGCAATATGACAGAGTCAACAATAGAGAGCTGGATCAAAACTCGGGGAGATAGTTCGCGAGTATCGAGTGCCCGAGAGAGAAGTGACGCCCTTGCCTCACCATCTCCCCAACCCATCCCCCCTTCCCTACTCTTCCCCCAACCCTACCCCCTTTTTTTTTCTTTTCTTTTGGTACATTGTTAGTATGTTATTATTTGGTGCTATATATCAAATGGGAATAACGAATGCTCAATCCAGTGGGAAACACCCGGCTGAGTAGGGCCCGAAATGCCGGGTGCCCTCACTCCATCGACTCACTTGTTAAAATACATATCATGTACTCGACAAAATGTATTATATGTATTATATGCTCTACATTATGCCTGTACTATACAATTAAATTTAAGTTACAAAAAAACTAGCTCTCTTTCAGTGTTCTAAAATTACCTTTGAGTATGGCCACCTTCAGATCGTTCATCTTATGGCCAGAATCAGAGAAATGTTCGCCGACAGGACTGCCTCTTGTTCCGCATGTGATGCTGTGGCGATGCAGGTTCATTCGCTTGTTTAACCCCTGTCCCGTCTCATCTATGTAGAAGCTGCCCCCTGGGCATTTCATGCACATGATAAGGTACACGACATTGCTGGAGGAACAGGTGAACCTTCCTTTGATTTTGTACTCCAGATTCCTTGTTCCCTTACAAGGTTTAATGTGTATGTTATAAGCCCCAGCACCCAGTTTCCTTAGTGACTGTTGCCGCAGTGGAATTCCTTACCTCTTCCCCCTATTTTTTCCTCCATTATTATTGTTTCCGTTAATAGCACCAACCACAAAAATGAAAATGCCATCTTTGTCTTTTGGTAATATTGTTATTGATTGGTACTGCAACTCTCGTTTTCTTACAAGAGGCTGAAGATAAGAAAGCCTGGGAGTACACCTTATTGAAGAATTTGGGGAGTAAGTCTTTACTGAAATGGGTTTCTTGGAGCAGGATTATGTCTGCTGCCTCCTTTTTATACTGAGATTGCTAGTCTACGTTTTGTATAGGACTATTAAGGCCTTTGACATTGTATATAACAAGAGACAGGGGGTGCCCAATGCTGCATCCAATTGACAAAACATATAAAGTAAAATACTTCAATAATAATAATTGGTTATTTAGTTAACCCTTTGGCCAAAGGCGTCATAAGCCTGCATACCAACGTCAAGGTATAACCAAAATAATGCAGGTCCTACACTACACTGTGAACACTTCCTTTTACCTCTGTGAGAGGGGAAACCATAATGGGTCTTGTTCCTGCAGCAAGTGAAATGACCTTCCAAGTAAAAAGGGTGAAGGAGGAGGAGTGAGCTCTGGGGGGAGGTGCCACAGCCTCCAAAGAGACATAGGTTAACACAGATACCCAGCAAGCTCAAACTCCCACACCCACCACAAAGTGAATATATATTTATGTCAACCAGAGAGCTACTGAGCGTGGCAATTGTATATAACAAGAGACAGGGGGTGCCCAATGCTGCATCCAATTGACAAAACATATAAAGTAAAATACTTCAATAATAATAATTGGTTATTTAGTTAACCCTTTGGCCAAAGGCGTCATAAGCCTGCATTATGGTTTCCCCTCTCACAGAGGTAAAAGGAAGTGTTCACAGTGTAGTGTAGGACCTGCATTATTTTGGTTATACCTTGACGTTGGTATGCAGGCTTATGACGCCTTTGGCCAAAGGGTTAACTAAATAACCAATTATTATTATTGAAGTATTTTACTTTATATGTTTTGTCAATTGGATGCAGCATTGGGCACCCCCTGTCTCTTCTTATATACAATTGCCACGCTCAGTAGCTCTCTGGTTGACATAAATATATATTCACTTTGTGGTGGGTGTGGGAGTTTGAGCTTGCTGGGTATCTGTGTTAACCTATGTCGCTTTGGAGGCTGTGGCACCTCCCCCCAGAGCTCACTCCTCCTCCTTCACCCTTTTTACTTGGAAGGTCATTTCACTTGCTGCAGGAACAAGACCCATTATGGTTTCCCCTCTCACAGAGGTAAAAGGAAGTGTTCACAGTGTAGGACCTGCATTATTTTGGTTATACCTTGACGTTGGTATGCAGGCTTATGACGCCTTTGGCCAAAGGGTTAACTAAATAACCAATTATTATTATTGAAGTATTTTACTTTATATGTTTTGTCAATTGGATGCAGCATTGGGCACCCCCTGTCTCTTGTTATATACAATTGCCACGCTCAGTAGCTCTCTGGTTGACATAAATATATATTCACTTTGTGGTGGGTGTGGGAGTTTGAGCTTGCTGGGTATCTGTGTTGGCCTTTGACATTGTGTGAGATTATTTTAAGGGGAGTGAGAAGGACTTGTGAGAAGTTTTATATATGGCTATCGGGCAACCTTGCATAAGAGGCGTGCCTGATCTTGGGCCTAGTGTAAAAATCAAGTCGTCAGATAATACCTGGCCTATGTAATGGTGAGAAATTGTGAATGTTGTGGTCAGAGGGGATACTTTAGGGGTGGGGCTTGGGGAGGGGGAACAGAACACAAACAAAATAGAATGGAAAACAAATGAGCCTGGGTACATATGATTCAGGGATTCCCTGTACTGTGTATTTTCTTTTGGGATAAATTACCTTTATACATACCCCCGACGCGCATGTGTCTTTTATTTTGGATATGTATATATATATATATAAATAAATAAATATATATATATATATATATATATATATATATATATATATATATATATATATACAGTGTTCGACAAACCTATACATTTGCTCGCCCCGGGCGAGTGGATTTAACCCCCGGGCGAGTAAATATTGGCTCAAGCAGCACACGTTTGGTACTAGGTGGCGAGTAGATTTTTTTGTGTGGCGAGTAGATTTTTTGGTGATTTGTCAACCACTGTATATATATATATATATATATGTATTGTGTATATTTAATCAAAAACAAATACTTGATACCGTTCTGTGGCTAACCAAATGCTTTAATTTGTGCGAGCTTTCGAGATAAACTGATCTCTTCAAGCAATGTTACAATGGATAAAGCAAGAAATGTTTTACTTTAAAACAACCTGGAATGTTATTTGTTAGTGAAACCTATCCCTCCCCCTGTTCTGTATGCAATTTATTACTTTAGGTGTTAAATGGTCCCTGAATGTTTGTGATGTAAGAGTTTGTGTGTATGTGTGTAAATATAAATTTATAAAGTGCCCACAGTGTATACAGTGCTTTACAAAAGGTGTGTGGAGGGGGAGGGCATACCAATGGTGTTGGTGGGTGTTGAAATGTAAGAGCATTACTATAAATGTGTGTGGATACTATGTAGTCCCTATTGGTATATAGGGATAGAATTACTGTACATTTGTATTTATAGATATGAGATTTAGCACTCATGTTAATAGTGGCTCATGAAACTGCGGTCTCGGTTTAGGCCACGGGTCAGTGTCCCAATCAGTTTAAAATATTTATATTCATGTAACCATCTCTCTTCCAGTGTTCTGAGATTATCTTTGAGTATGGCCACCTTCAGATCGTTCATCTTATGGCCAGAGTCAGAGAATAGTTCGCCGACAGGACTGTCTCTTGTTCCGCATGTGATGCTGTGGCGATGCAGGTTCATTCTCTTGTTTAGCCCCTGTCCCGTCTCACCTATGTAGAAGCAGCCCCTGGGCATTTCATTAACATGATAAGATACACGACATTGCTGGAGGAACAGGTGAACCTTCCTTTGATTTTGTACTCCAGATTCCTGTGTGGTATTTGTATTGTGCCTGCTGTGTGGAGCACTGTACAGGTCTTGCATCTTGCGCCCTGGCATGGTGTTGTATGTTGAATGTGTGTGTGTGTGTGTGTATATATACATGTATATATACATGTATACTGTGTGTGTGTGTGTATATATATATATATATATATATATATATATATATATATATATATATATATATATATATGTAGAGGTATATATATGTATATATATATATATATATATATATATATATATACAGACATAAATACATACAGTATGTAATATATATCACAATATCTGAGACAAAGAATGAGAAAACTAAGCTGTACTTTTTTCATACCATAATTTTTTCATCAGTATATTTTTATTTGATGTTATTTACCTGTTTATTTTTAGTGGTATGCAGAAGCAAACTTTTGCCTCTATTGTAAAGCCCCTAAAGGCATTGTAGGTTAACAGTGATTTAATCCCCTTATGCATGCATAATATTACAAGCTTTGCATAAATAATAATAATAAGTAATTGGTATATATAAATAATTCATATATTTTACACTAATAGTAACATTTTAAGTCATATTTTTAATGGAGGGAATTTTACAAACCATCTCAACCTTGAGCTAAATGAAGTTAGTAGAAAACTATATATTACATTAATTTTATGATCAGTTTTGCAAATTATTAACTACTTGGTATTATGCAACATAATTTGATAAAGTTTCCCTGTGACCTGAAGCCCCTATTCTGATACCTGAAATCAGACACAATGTTAACGCGTAGGTACGATCATGTAATATGATATTGCCATGTTGCTTAAAGATGCATTATATTGTTGGATCTATATCTGCAACCTGCTCATTCGGGTTGCCGGAGAGACGCTGAGACGGTGACACCAGCAGCAGTGAAGCCTTGCAGTTCATACAGCGAGACGGAACGGAAGGAATTTACCACAGTCTGATACATCTTGGCGCATGGGCCTGTCCCATACAACGCTTATATTTTATTGGCAAAGTGTGAGTGTGCATTTGTCTTTGTTCGTGTAAATTAAAACCTTTAATATTGGATTTTACAGATGGATCGGGCGCTATTTCCTCTTTCTTTTTTTCTAATATATGTATATATATATATATATATATATATATATATATATATATATATATATATGAACTAACAAAACAGGAAAAAGCAGCGCCTAAATGGGTATAAATGGTGATGAAAATTATATGTGGTGTTAATATCAAAATAACAATTTAATTAGTGTCAGTGCCTGTGTTTGAAACAATAAAAATGTATTCAAATGAATAATTTAGGATTAGCGCAATACAATAATGTGCAAAAAGAAAATAAAGTGAAAAACCAGTCCTTTGAAAAATAGTTCATCAATGAAGTGAAGGACGTAGGTGCAAGGGGTCTCCGGCTGCTCTCAAGAGGATGAACCACATCCTATGGAATCTGTAGAGGAGAAAGAGGAGAGAGTGCACGCCCCATAGTATAAAACTGTATATTTAATGATGGGGAGGGGGGGGGGGGAAATAGCACTCACAAGGGTAAAAGAGTTAAAAGCATGTCGTGATTTATCACCACCATCCGGTATCTTTGCTTGACTCAAACGTCCGTCAGTCTCTGGATGATGGAGGATCCGTGATCATCAGGATGTTCAGGGCGTGAGAGAAGTGTACCGGAATCTTGCTGGAGTCCTCAGAGAATCTCCTTGCTGGATGGCCTCAAGCTGATGGACGCACGTACCGGCCTGTTCATGCGCACACGTGATGACGTAATGTCCGTACGTAACGTAATGCGTGATCCCACCAAAAGCACTCTAGCAATAATAAATGATGATAGAATTTATTCAATGAAAAACACATGAATTATACAAAATTAAAACAGTCCCCTTAGAACCCCAAAAAAACATAATTTCTGGTTGATACATAAAAAATCGTAATACATACTGCAGTAAATAATAGTAGGCAGGTGGAAATTACCAGAAATTGGTAAATAACCTGCTCATGAAAACCCAAGACTGGCCGGTCAAAATGAAAGGGTTAATGTAATGAGGACACTAAATCTATCTATATAGATAGTACCACTAAACAACTAGCAGCAAATTGGTAATATGTGTGAGGTAAACACAATACATGAACCATGCTGTACAGATGCAATAGTCACCCCCCATGATAAGTAGAAGTGTCCTGTAGCAAAAATAGGATGATCGCAGAGTTGTGAAAGTGAGTGTCCACTAAAGATATTGAGCCAGGTTAGGGGGTTCCTTGGGAGTACACACACAGCCCCGACGTACGTTTCGCTACTCCTTGCTTCATCCGGGGGCTTAAATTTGTGACTTCCTTTCAGGCTTAAAAAGGACACCTAACATAAGTAGAATCCAATAATGCTACGAGCAGCAAAGCAGCTGATGGTAAGTGTCCAATGGACACTGCAGAGTAATAAAGTGGGTGGAGATCATGACATCTTGTGATTGTCATTACAGAAGGAGACTTAGGGTTGGTTCCCAGAGTTGCCAATCATTGTTGCGGAGACATCCCACCTCCAAATCCCGCGAGAGTTCGGGTGACAGTAGTAAAATTACATTCGAACGGAGATAGGAGGCGCAACTTGGTTGAAGAAGGAGACTTAGGGTTGGTTCCCAGAGTTGCCAATCATCATTGTGAAGACATCACGCCTCCAAAACCCTGCGACAGTTCGGGTGATAGTAATGAAATTACACTCGAACAGAGTTACGAGCCGCAGCTCAACAGTAAGAGATGTGTTGCATGATGTCATCTCGGGAAGGGTGGCTGTGGTTGGTTCCTACTCAGAAGAGGTGGCTGTGGTTGGTTCTTAGTTCATTTAGAAAGCCAATAAGAGGGAGGGAGAAAAAATATATCAGCATCTAAAAATAATGATAGATATTCCATAAACATGTATGGATAGCAATGAAAGGGCAAAAGGGGGGAGAAGACGCACTCAAAAGAATTATTATTATTAAATGCACAAGTAATATAGCAAAAGGTGACACCTATAAGTAATAGTTATAAGTTAGAATGTTACTAAAGTGTGCAAGAGACATCAGGAAGCAAAATAAATATTATTTATAAAATCCAATAATAAAGACTGTGCACAAATATAAGTGATACACTAAATTATATTATATGTATGAGAATATTTAAACAATATATGTGAATATAGTGTTTCCTTATGATAATTTAATAATAAAAAGTTGTCTAAGTGATACAAAATAACAAAACTTGTGTTGTATCAAATTATAACTCTCATGCAATGATCCAAAAGGGGACATGGAGGTTCACCCACTACAGGAACATCGTATAGCCGGTGTATTCGTTGAGACCATGCGGAAGAAGAGTGCCGAGTGTGTAAATCCATTGGCACTCTCTCTGCAGTAGGAGCCTCTCCATGTCCCCTCCCCGCATTCCCAACGAAATTTGATCGAATGCAAAGGCCTTAAGAAGTATAGGATTGGAGTCATGAGAGTTCCTAAAGTAAATAAAGTGCACACAATGCGCACCAGGGATTATAAAGGTGTCATTTATTAATAAAAAATAATTTAAAATTATTACTGAGGGGATCCAACCCCACCTCAGTAGCAATGGTTACACAGCTAAGTACAGTTTCAATAAAATTGCACCATGAAATACAAACATATGATCTCAATCCATAATTGACATAACACACGATAAAAAACGATAAAAATAAGACAGAATGAAACAAGTAGAGACGGAACAAATGTCCTGACTAGTGTATAGTGACACACCTACAAATGACTGCCTAAACTGGCAAGGGGAGACGGATACCTACACTGAGGCCGAACGCGGGTCCACGGTGACCGTATAAAGATCCGGATCACGGCACCGCAGAGATGGAATCACCGCGTGGGCCTCCCGCAGGCGCCATCTCAGCATGTCACCAAACACGCGCAGGATGACCTGTCGTGACCTTTACGCGTTTCGCACTACATGCTTTGTCAGGACGAAGCACGTAGTGCGAAACGCGTAGAGGTTACGACAGGTCATCCTGCGCGTGTTTGCTGACAGGCTAAGACGGCGCCTGCGGGAGGCCCATGCGGTGATTCCATCTCTGTGGTGCTGTGATCCGGATCTTCATACGGTCACCGTGGACCCGCGTTCGGCCTCAGTGTAGGTATCCGTCTCCCCTTGCCAGTTTAGACAGTCATTTGTAGGTGTGTCACTATACACTAGTCAGGACATTTGTTCCGTCTCTACTTGTTTCATTCTGTCTTATTTTTTTCGTTTTTTATCGTGTGTTATGTCAATTATGGATTGAGATCATATGTTTGTATTCCATGGTGCATGTTTATTGAAACTGTACCTAGCTTTGTAACCATTGCTACTGAGGTGGGGTTGGATCCCCTCAGTAATAATTTAAAATTATTTTTTAATAATAAATGACACCTTTATAATCCCTGGTGCGCATTGTGTGCACTTTATTTTCTTGTCTTTTAGAATGCCTCCCCCCATTCCAGGGGGGATCACCTTGATTTAGGAGCTGTTCAGGGAGACGCTCCACACACTTGCAGCAAGGGGATTTCCTTTTAAACATACATCTGCAGCACGAGTGCTGAATACTCCTCAATACCTGCTCTCAAGAGTTCCTAAAGTGCCTCGCTACTGTGGTGAGCTTTTTCCCTTTAATGTGATCCTGGTTTGCGTTCCTAATGTTTCTAACATGTTCCAAGACACGGAAATGTAGTTCCCGCATCGTCATACCAATGTAAATTTTAGAACATGGACATGATAAGTAGTATATTACTCCCTTGCTCTTACAGTTAAGGGGCATTCTGATGTTAAATGTCTTAGATTTTTGTGAATTAGAGAAAATAGAGGTATTACTCATGTATTGGCACGCAGAACATATTCTGCAGGCCAAAAATCCCGGTGTCAAATTTTTGGAGAGAAAGTGGGCAGCCCCCCTCCCCAGGGCTCTATAGTGGCTCCGAACTAATTTATTCTTAAGTTCGGAGCTCTACGGCTTACCAGATCAACCGATGGTCATCACTACTTGGCATAAGTCCGCATCAGATCGTAAAAGACGCCAATGTTTTTCGATTGCCCTGCTATAATTTTGCCAATTTTTGTCATACACTGGCGACACACTTTATTCGAGCTCGGCTAGTCCCACGAATTCGGGTATACCCGGGTGTATTGAGGTTTGTGACTGTTCTCTGCCCGAGTGCATTGGGTTATTTTCCAGGCAGGGATTGAAGCATTTTATTCCCGCTGGCTGCAATACTGCACAGTATATATATACTGCATTACAATTCATGAATTTATGCCATCTGGTAGACACGCGAAGCATTGCAGCCTATTAAATCCTAATCATTATCATTTAACAGATCAGCCGCCCGTCAGCCAGGCATGAACCCAGGCTGGGAAGGCAAACGCAATGGGGCTTGTCAGAGGTGAGGAGCGGCGCATTCCAGGTATCTGCCAGGTACATACTGGGTATTTGCTCGAATAAAGTGTGTCGGTGCAGTATGTTGCAATGAATCTGAATTTTGTCATAGGTTCCACTTTTTTCTCCTCCCCTGCAACCAGAAGAGAAGATCTAGATCTAGCCTCATTAATTCACCTTGCCCGTTTAATGGAAGTTCCACTGTATTCTCGCTGTAGAAATCTCGTTATCATTTCTTGTGCTCTAAGTATGTAATTTGTTGAGTAGAGCAATTACGTCTTAGTCTCAGAAACTCCCCCACCGGTATACTTTTAATCTGATGAAATGGATGACCGCTACTGGCGTGGAGAATAGAATTTGTAGCGGTCTTTTTACGGAAAATATCCGTCTCTATGTAACCTTCGGTGCTGAGGGAGATTCTGAGATCCAAGAATTCAACCGAAACCTGACTGGAGACAGACTTGATATTACGTTGGTTCTGATTGAGGCCATTGACGAACATCCCTAAATCCCGTGGCGAACCATCCCAGAAAATAAGGATGTCATCAATGAACCTCAACCAGAGAATAACATGCCTAGCCCCAGACTCAAAATCATCCACAAAGACAACCTCCCTTTCCCAAAGGCCTAAAAACAGGTTGGCATAGGAGGGTGCACAAGTGGCACCCATCGCCGTTCCCCTGATCTGCAAATAAAATTGACACTTAAAAAGAACATAATTGTGGGTCAAAACAAATTGTAAAAGATCCAACAAAAATTCTACTAACTCAGGGACCAGGCCGCTTCTTGAGAGATAGTACTGTGCTACTCGCAACCCATCATTGTGATGGATATTGGTGTATAATGACTCCACGTCACAAGTGCCCAGCACAGTACCAGCCTCGAGCGCGACCTGGTCCAATCTGTGAAGCACATCTGACGTGTCCCTCAAATGGGAATTAGAAAACGATCAAGGAAACGGCAGATGGGCTCACACAGCCCTTCTATGCCAGATACTATGGGTCGCCCAGGTGGGCGGGAGGGGTCCTTGTGGACTTTGGGTAGCATATAAAAAGTGGGAACTACTGGGAACCTGGAGATCAAAGCCACACTCTGTCGGATGGTAATGGTGCCCTGTGAAACAGCCTCTGTTATAAGTTTATCTAGAACATATTTAAACTTATCTGTAGGGTCGCTAGGGAGGGTACGATACAAATCTCCCGGCTTGCGGAACTGGCCACACTTCAATAAAGTGTGTCGCCAGTGTATGACAAAAATTGGCAAAATTATCGCAGGGCAATCCAAAAACATTGGCATCTTTTACAATCTGATGCGGACTTATGCCAAGTATTGGGAACATCGGTTGATCTGGTAAGCCGTAGAGCTCCGAACTTGAGAGATAAATTAGTTCGGAGCAACTATAGAGCCCCGGAGGCATGTATTCTGCGTGCCAATACATGAGTAATACCTCTATTTTCTCTAATTCACAAAAATCTAAGACATTTAACATCAGAATGCCGCTTAACTGTAAGAGCAAGGGAGTAATACACTACCTATCATGTCCATGTTCTAAAATTTACATTGGTATGACGATGCGGGAACTACGTTTCCGCGTCTTGGAACATGTTAGAAACAGTAGGAACGCAAACCAGGATCACATTAAAGGGAAAAAGCTCACCACATTAGCGAGGCACTTTAGGAACTCTCATGACTCCAATCCTGTACTTCTTAAGGCCTTTGCATTCGACCAAGTTTCGTTGGGAATGCAGGGAGGGGACATGGAGAGGCTCCTACTGCAGAGAGAGTGCCAATGGATTTACACACTCAGCACTCTTCTTCCGCATGGCCTCAATGAATACACCGGCTATGTGATGTTCTTGTCGTGGGTGAACCTCCATGTCCCCTTTTGGATCATTGCATGAGAGTTATAATTTGATACAACACAAGTTTTGTTATTTTGTATCACTTAGACAACTTTTTATTATTAAATTATCATAAGGAAACACTATATTCACATATATTGTTTATATATTCACATACATATAATATAATTTAGTGTATCACTTATATTTGTGCACAGTCTTTATTATTGGATTTTATAAATAATATTCATTTTGCTTCCTGGTGTCTCTTGCACACTTTAGTAACATTCTAACTTATAACTATTACCTATAGGTGTCACCTTTTGCTATATTACTTGTGCATTTAATAATAATAATTCTTTTGAGTGCTTCTTCTCCCCCCTTTTGCCCTTTCATTGCTATCCATACATGTTTATGGAATATCTATCATTATTTTTATATGCTTATATATTTTTTCTCCCTCCCTCTTATTGGCTTTCTAAATGGACTAAGAACCAACTACAGCCACCTCTTCTGAGTAACCACCAACCACTTGCCCTTCTTGCAACTGCCTTTTATTCATCTACATCTTGTGAGTAGGCTGGACTTACGAGCCAAGAATTCACTACGTGCCTTATCTCATTTTTCCATACATCTACACTTATATTGTGTGTTCTCTTGTCTTCTCTTCCTTTACATGCTCCTCCTGGATTGTTTGAGAATTAGGAACCAACCACAGCCATCCTTCCCGAGATGACATCATGCAACACATCTCTTACTGATGAGCTGCGGCTCCTACCTCTGTTCGAGTGTAATTTCATTACTATCACCCGAACTCTCGCGGGGTTTTGGAGGCGGGATGTCTTCACAATGATGATTGGCAACACTGGGAACCAACCCTAAGTCTCCTTCTTCAACCAAGTTGCGGCTCCTATCTCCGTTCGAATGTAATTTTACTACTATCACCCGAACTCTCGCGGGATTTGGAGGTGGGATGTCTCTGCAACAATGATTGGCAACTCTGGGAACCAACCCTAAGTCTCCTTCTGTAATGACGATCACAAGACGTCATGATCTCCACCCACTTTATTACTCTGCAGTGTCCATTGGATACTTACCATCAGCTGCTTTGCTGCTCGCAGCATTATTGGATTGTACTTATGTTAGGTGTCCTTTTTAAGCCTGAAAGGACGCCACCAATTTAAGCCCCCGGACGAAGCAAGGGGTAGCGAAACGTACGTCGGGGCTGTGTGTGTACTCCCCTGGAACCCCCCAACCTGGCTCAATATCTTTAGTGGACACTCACTTTCACAACTCTGCGATCATCCTATTTTTGCTACAGGACACTTCTACTTATCATCTGGTGGTGACTATTGCATATAAACAGCATGGTTCATGCTGTATACTATTATTTACTGCAGTATGTATTACGATTTTGTGTATCAACAAGAATTTATGTTTTTTGGGGTTCTAAGGGGACTGTTTTAATTTTGTATAATTTATGTGTATTTCATTGAATAAATTCTATCATCATTTATTATTGCTAGAGTGCTTTTGGTGATATTCTTTCTCTTCTTTTTCACATGTATTATTTATCCCCAGCACCGTCATTAGGTCTAATATAAATTTCTATCTGACCTTATTTTGTGATTATAGCAATTTAAGTTATCTTTCTAGTTAGTTGCAGGCTTATTTGTGTGTTCTATATATGTGTGTTCTATTATATATATACATACAAACGATTATATATATACATACAAACACAAAAAAAGAGAGAAAATGGCGCCAACCTAGAGCCACTGTATATGAAAAGACAGTAGATGATGAGAAAAACCTATACTATACAAAATGGATAAATAAAAATAGACAATACATAAATAAAAATTGTAATAATACAAGATAAAAGTCCAGAAAAAATATATAAAAAAATATACAAATCCGAAAAAATGCTCCAAATGCTATCCAAAAGAGTCTCTGCAGCCCGAATGTAGGGAACACCACTTCCTTGAAGATATCTACAAAAACAGAAAAAAAAACAGGCGCACTCATAGCGTAAAAAGGTATAGCAATTAATTTATGGAGTCAAGGATTAGAAAAACACTCTCACAAACATAGCAGAATAAAAAGCAATTTTGAGTATAACTTAACCAGCCAAACGCAGGAACCAGGTAACGGAGGACTTCAGTAAAGTGTCCGGTGTAGGTGAACTGCAGCAACCTCAGTAAAAGCCTCCAGATCCCGGGGAACACGAGGGACACCGCCTTCCTCCAAATCCAGCATCACAGCAGTGAGTTCTCAGCTCCAAGTACCGCGAGAACTCAATGACGTCAGAGGATACAACCGGAGACAGTCCCCATGAATGCAACAAATGACCGGCTGAGATCAGTATATTGCAAATGAAAGAATATAGTACCGTGTACAAAATAGTGAGTGATGTTGAATAAAACTGGACAATATCACATCCACATAACACTCTCTACGCGTTTCGTCTCAAAAGACTTCATCAGGAGTAACAGCATAGGTGTGGGACATAATTTTATAGTAAAATAGACCAATCAAGACACAAAGAACCACTGATTGCTAATAGGATACAAGAGGTTCATACGAAAATTATTTAATTTTAACCCCTATACTATCCAAAAAATGCAAGGGCTAGAATGAACATCAATACTAGAGGAAATATTACGTTGAGATCCTATAAATAACCAGATAAACATATTTATACAATAACATAATACCAATATGCATAAATATACATACATTTATACAATAAATTAAAATACATTTAGATACAATAAAATAATATAATAAAACAATATAATAAAACATCATTGGCTGAATAAATGATAAACAGATAATTTATAAAATAGATAACCATTACAAGTGGTTAATAGACAATAAACCTATAACTTAATAGTGTATATATAGAGATAATGATAGTAATAAAGAGAGGATTCAGAGAAACCAGAGGACGGAAAACAAAATACATGACCAAATATATAGGGAGGAAGGGGAATATGAAATGGGAAAGGGGTGAGGGGGGAAGGGAAAGAGGGGAGGAAAGAAAAGGAGGGAGGGGAAGGGGGGGAAGGAAAGGAAGGTGGGATGGAACCAATGGGAATGAATGTATACATATGTGGAAACAAAAATACATGGTAGGTGGGGAGTGAGGGGAAAATAAACAATTAAGGACAAAAATTATAATAAAAACAATGAAAAACAATAAAAAACAATAAAAAACGGAGAAAGAGTCATGATCAGTGATGGTCACACGAGCGAAGCTGATAAACCCAACAATGGATAGAACTGCATACACATTGTAATATTAATAATAATAACACCATATCTAGACAATTGTCAAAGGGACCATCAAACACACCACTTGAGCTAGTGTGGTATACGTGAGTCACCACGGAGGGAACAAAATACATTGTTCAACCCAGACCTCCGTGAGGACCCGCACCCAACCGACAAGCACAAATAGAGTCATTAAACTACTGTACTAATATCTATTGTGTCATTGAGACCCCCCGGATACACTGTACCAAGTACATATATCCAGTAGGTCTCCCTGACACACAGTTTTTTTAACCTATCACCCTCCGAAAGGGAAGGTGGAATGGACTTGATTCCAAAGATGGACAAAGAGCAGGGATCCTTATTATGTGTATTATCAAAGTGTCGTGATAAGCAATGTGACTGAAGACCATGTTTCACATTTCTACGGTGCTCGAGAAACCTAGTACTTAAAGTTCTTGACGTGCGGCCAACATATTGTAGACCGCAACGACAGGTAATAAGATATATAATGTAAGTACTAAGGCAATTTATGTAATTTTTTATCTCATGTACAGAACCGTTAGAAAAGGATTTAAAAGAATGGATCTTACTTATATGCCCACAAGTAATACATCTATTCCTACCACAAGGGAAATTCCCCCTTGTAGGAGTCTTATTGGATGTTACAGAATGTGAATCAATAATGGGTTTAAGTCTACTTGGGGCAATCATGGTCTTCAGACACCTTGCCTTTTAAAAGACAATAGGAGCTCGCATATAACATATTATTAATAGACACTGGAGCATAATTCAAAATGATTTTATTTTAGGCCCTAAAGTACCAATGTGAGCTCCTATTGTTGCGGTCTACAATATGTGGGCCGCACGTCAAGAAATTTAAGTACTAGGTTTCTCGAGCACCATAGAAATGTGAAACATGGTCTTCAGTCATATTGCTTATCACGACACTTTGATAATACACATAATAAGGATCCCTGCTCTTTGTCCATCTTTGGAATCGAGTCCATTTCACCTTCCCTTTCGGAGGGTGATAAGTTCAAAAAACTGTGTGTCACAGAGACCTACTGGATATATGTACTTGGTACATTGTATCCAGGGGGTCTCAATGACACAATAGATATTAGTACAGTAGTTTAATGACTCTATTTGTGCTTGTCGTTGGTGTGCGGGTCCTCACGGAGGTCTGGGTTGAACGATGTATTTCATTCCCTCCGTGGTGACTTACGTATACCACACTAGCTCAAGTGGTGTGTTTGATGGTCCCTTTGACAATTGTCTAGATATGGTGTATTATTATTAATATTACATTGTGTATGTAGTTCTATCCATTGTTGGGTTTATCAGCTTCGCTCGTGTGACCATCACTGATCATGACTCTTTCTCCGTTTTTTATTGTTTTTTATTGTTTTTCATTGTTTTTATTATAATTTTTATCCTTAATTGTTTATTTTCCCATCACTCCCCACCTACCATGTATTTTTGTTTCCACATATGTATACATTCATTCCCATTGGTTCCTTCCCACCTTCCCTTCCTTCCCCCCCCCTCCCCTCCCTCCTTTTCTTTCCTCCCCTCTTTCCCTTCCCCCTCCCCCCTTCCCCCCCCACCCCTTTCCCCTTTCATATTCCCCTTCCTCCCTATATATTTGGTCATGTATTTTTTTTTCCGTCCTCTGGTTTCTCTGAATCCTCTCTTTATTACTACCATTATCTCTATATATACACTATTAAGTTATAGGTTTATTGTCTATTAACCACTTGTAATGGTTATCTATTTTATAAATTATCTGTTTATCATTTATTCAGCCAATGATGTTTTATTATATTGTTTTATTATATTATTTTATTGTATCTAAATGTATTTTAATTTATTGTATAAATGTATGTATATTTATGCATATTGGTATTATGTTATTGTATAAATATGTTTATCTGGTTATTTATAGGATCTCAACGTAATATTTCCTCTAGTATTGATGTTCATTCTAGCCCTTGCATTTTTTGGATAGTATAGGGGTTAAAATTAAATAATTTTCGTATGAACCTCTTGTATCCTATTAGCAATCAGTGGTTCTTTGTGTCTTGATTGGTCTATTTTACTATAAAATTATGTCCCACACCTATGCTGTTACTCCTGATGAAGTCTTTTGAGACGAAACGCGTAGAGAGTGTTATGTGGATGTGATATTGTCCAGTTTTATTCAACATCACTCACTATTTTGTACACGGTACTATATTCTTTCATTTGCAATATACTAATCCCAGCCGGTCATTAGTTGCATTCGTGGGGACTGTCTCCGGTTGTATCCTCTGACGTCATTGAGTTCTCGCGGTACTTGGAGCTGAGAACTCACTGCTGTGATGCTGGATTTGGAGGAAGGCGGCGTCCCTCGTGTTCCCCGGGATCTGGAGGCTTTTACTGAGGATGCTGCAGTTCACCTACACCGGACACTTTATTGAAGTCATCCGTTACCTGGTTCCTGCATTTGGCTGGTTGAGTTATACTCAAAATTGCTTTTTATTCTGCTATGTTTGTGAGTGTGTTTTTCTAATCCTTGACTCCATAAATTAATTGTTATACCTTTTTACGCTATCAGTGCGCCTGTTCTTTTTCTGTTTTTGTAGATAAATATATATATACATATATAACAAATGGGGCAGCCAGCACTCCCAATACCATAAACAGTTTGTGGTGCATGTCCTATACTAATAGTAAGAGAAAAGTAATCCACTCCAGCAGGAGCAGACACAAGACAGCACTCAAAGGTAAGTAAGAAAACTTGTATTCAAAAATAAACATAGCACAAACATGACCAATATATATATATATATATATATATATATATATATATATATATATATATATATATATATATATATATATATATATGTGTGTGTGTGTGTGTGTGTGTGTGTGTGTATATATAGATATAGATATAGATATATATATATATAGATATATAGATGCACAGTATTATTAAGGTTAAGTGCGAGTGGTGCTCAAGGGGTTAAAAAAAAGTCTTAAGCAAGAATCTAAAAGTACAGTTTTTCAGTTGATTCCAGTACTGCTAAGGGACTGCCAAGATCTCTAAATGAGCATATAAGGATAAGTAAAAAGTGCTGTAGTACTCCAAATATAATACATAACAAAATAAATGTTTTACACATAAGTTTCCAATGTTTCGACCCCTCTCTTAGGGTCTTCTTCATGGAAACATAAACACAGATAGTACAACATTGACTGTTCTTATTTTTATCAGGTCATGACTTGTATAAACCACAGGAAAATAAAACGTATTTTGTGTCATTGCTAATTATGACTTTAAAAAAAAATATATATTGATCAAAATATTATCTTGCATATGTCTCTATAGGGTAAGTCATCTGATGGAAAGAATACAATACTCACTCTATTTTTAACATACACAATGGAAATTAGAACCATTTAGACCAAACATTGGTGGCTGATAAAAGGTCTAACCCACTCAACTATGGTGCGACATAATATTTATTTTGGCAGGGGGTCAGTCGTGCTCAACACACATCATCACTAACTTATTAGATCTTGAGGCAATTAGCCAAAAACAAACAGAAGAGACAAGCCTAGTATTGAACCGTAGAAACCAGAAGAAAATAGCCCATGGCGCTCTATTATTCTAGAGCTGCATCAAAGACCAGGCAAAGGCTACAGCATAAAGAAAGGAGTTTATTGTGTTCAGGTAACGTCTTTACAGTAGAGGGGCATTATTTTTCAACTGATTCAGGTTACATCCAAACTTACCTTGCCATAATAGGGCAGTGGAAAGAACGTTTCACCTAATCACTATATGTTGCATGATTAGCTAAGGATTAAAAATCCAATTAAAGCCTCCCTTGACATGAGAAGTTAAATGAGAGTTCTGAGAAACGTATTGAAAATAATACTTCTTAATATGATGCAGTACGATAACATGATGAACAAAACAGTGAACTGATATTAAAGTGCTTGATGGATCATCAAAGTGACTTGACCTTAGTACTTTATAGTGGGAAACGGCCATCTTGCAATGTAAGAATTTTCTACACTTACTGAGCAATGTTAATTTGCATTTGATCTGTAGACTCCTAAAACAGCTGAGTAGTTTTGAATGAAAAGAAAGTCCTTTGTCTGCTTCAAGTAGAAAAAGTGGCATTCATGTTAGATAAACTTTTCTTCAAGCACTTTGAGTATATTTATAAGGCAAATAGTTTAATGGTATGTCTATAAGAATGTCTGTAACTGTATGTGATGCATTAAAGTGGAAAGGTAACACTATTTGATGTATAACCCATATTGCTTATTTAGTAATATGCTACCCAGCTTGACATGGTAAATATTAGGTTATCCAATGTTATTAAATGTATGAAGAAAGCAGTCACATATGGTAAACATTAAGAGTTATGATGCAAAAGCTTTGATTCTTATCACCAAAAGAAAACTAGATTTAAAGATTGTCAAAAAAGTAATTATTTTAGGCTTGTCTAATTTTGTTTGCCTTCTTTGTTCTTTTGTTACTTGACATTTGGAGGCCTTGGTAGAGCTCAAATTCATGCATACCATATACACTGAAATAATAACCCTATATTCATGTTTTATTTAGAAGAACCGAAATGTTAGGGGTTTCCTTTTTATCTATATTTTGTCACAGTATATTAATTAGGCATTATAATAGACATCCTATTCTGAAACGACTTCCTATTGTTTAGATACTAATAGAAAAAGAAAATATGTTCCATTCAATGAGAATGAAATATTACATTATATGAGAACCAATATTACAAAGCATAAGATGCTTTTTGCTTGAAGGCCCTTAATAATTATGCTTATTTCCAAGCATATCTCTTTAATTATACTTTGCTTTTTCTTTTCCTCAAGCAACACATCAGTTCCTTCTTTGCATCCCTTCATTCAGAAATCAATAGTGCCAAATAGTGTGTCTTTGTCAGCCTGCATTGAGGTATAGGGAGACACTGGACCATTCATTTCATGGTACCTGGTTTTTTTTTTTTTTTTTAACCCAGAGGCCTTTCTTTTCATTGAAAAAGATCCATACCAATGTGTGAGCCACCCCAATTAATGTTTTGATGTAAAGATGAGTGATGGCGAAATTAAAATGAATGGTATATGTTAAAGTGCGTACGATACCCATATTATTGTCATAGACCACAATGAAATCATTTGGCGATCTGAACATTAAAGTACATCATATAGACTTCGAAAAAACCAAATTACGTGGTAAAGAAAAGAAAATTAAAGTGAATACTCTCAGATGTGTTAGTTAAAAAATGTTGCTCTTTATTGCATCATAATCTCTGACAATATTTGATGGTTGATAAAACAAAACCACAAACCATCAGGGAAGAAGACAAATGTCACAAAACTGCATTTTATGTACAAGTCTCTTGTTTTCTTATACAAAAACCAACATACAATAAAAATGGTAATTCACTTTCTGCTAGCCCTGCAACAAACAATAGAGAAACTTATAAATATAACCCAAAGGGGGCATCCAATATTGTGCTCGCCATCCAAGGGACACAATAACGGAATTCATTCACAAATCACTCTGAATGTACACAGCTAACCCTACTGAATTTTATTGAGGTACAAATAAAGTCTAGGAGAAATAATAGAATTTGCTCAGACAAATATTGTCATGGTTACATGATCAGCTTCTCGAGGGTGTTAGTATTGTGTTAGTCCATAGAATAAAAACTGCTTCTCATACAAAAAAAAACTGAATACAAATTTAGGGTAACAACGATATCTTTTAATGGCTAACTGTAAGCTTTCATGGTCACTAAGGTCGATTATGTTACAATAGAGGCTGAAACATGTGGGTACATTTATACAACAGAAAAACAATATACTGTATAAGGAGGATTGCTATAGGTAGTTCTGCGTATGGTGATGTCAGCGCATATGCCAGGAGTGGTGTGTACATAGAGAGCTTTTACTGAGATGACATCATATGTTATGCCACGCGGATACTGATGTGCCATATTTTAAAACTTCGAAGTCAGTGAAAAATGTATATATCTTTTATCTTTTAATAATAAATAACATTACTACACTATAGGATACCTTGTGCTTACAGTATCCTTGTTTTTTAAGTGTAACAATAGAAGCTGAAACATTTGGGTACTGGAAAACCATATATAGGCCTAAACTTTGATAAATGCAAAATGTTGTGTTAGAGATATTTAACCCTTATTTTTGAATGACCATATTTACTAAATCTATATGGCATGCAGTAAAGCAGTAATGCATTTTACTGCAGCAAGTTTTTAGGCACGAGCATTAATGACAACAAGCATGCAAAAAAGAATGTATCAAGTCATTATTATTTATGAGCACTAACATGCTATTCACTAAACTCTGATATCTGTGGATATGCTGCAGCCTACAAAATTAACAGTCTTTTTTATCCCCTCACCCAAGCTGGTGTTAAGCCTATCTTGGTTAGAGGGTAGTGCACGCGCCCTGTCACACTGGTAACCGGGGGGTACTTAACTGCCGGTGCACTGGTTCCAGGGAGCTCCTGACATCCCAAAGAAGTCCAGTAGGTAGTAAAGAAGAAGGCACACGGTCTTAATCAGCAACAAGATTTAATGTGCCAAGAAAACCTCTTGGCACATTAAATCTTGTTGCTGATTAAGACCGTGTGCCTGCTTCTTTACTACCTGTTAAGCCTATCTTGCCTATGTATCTAATGGCCATTATATGCTTTAAAAAAGCTAAATATAATTATAGTGGGCACTTTTCACTTGGGTTTTGGTTATAAACATTTATTATGTTTTTGTTTGGGACATAATTTTGGTTAAAAATACATTATGTTGGTACAGCAGAAAAATTATATAAGAGCATAATAATGCATGATCAATTCTTAAGTTAAGTGTAAAGTCATAAAAACAATTAGAAAATTGAAAAGATATAACTGAAAAATGTAAAATATTTGCTATAATATATATAGCCAAAATAGGCTTAACACCAGCCTGAGTAAAATGATAAAAAAATTACTGTTAATTTTGTCTCTAAAATATTTCGCCTATCTCTAAAATATAATTATGTATATAATAATTTAGATAAAAACTAACAATAATATTATAGACAAACATTAATCAATATCAATCAAATGCTCTTTATTTGTGTGGATGGGTCATTAAAACCTTTAATATGCATTGAAATTAAGATATTGGCATCAATTACTATGTACAGTATTTTATTGGGGATGCACTGCATTGGCAACATTTATTTTAAGTATAGTGAAATATTAGATTGTAAGCTCTGCGGGGCAGTGATTTCCTTTCCTAGGGTCTGACGTTTTTTTGTTGAACTTATTGTATTTGTATTGTATTGTCTCTTTTGTGAGGGGCTGAGTACACTGTGTGCGCTATATAACTACATATATACTTACATACATATAAGTACAACTTCCTAAATTATTTTTTTAACATTTTAAATCTTTTAAAAGTAGTCATAAATCTTTATGTAACTAGTATTTTAATAGAAAAGGCATAATGCAGTTCTTTCCCACAATAGGTCTGGAAGTGGTCATCCTCTTTTTGGTGTATGGTTTCTGAACATTATGGTCTGATTTACCTACAGTATGTAACTTCTGTGCAGCAGATAGCACGCATTAGGAACATTTTGTTTCATATCCAATATGTTCCTAGTTGTGTCTTAAGCCTGTCACGCTATAAAATTAACAGGAATTTGAGATGGCTGCCATGACTTAAGGGATAATCATTATGGGTAAAAACAATAATTTATCATTTCAGATAGAAGAGAGAGATGGGTTGAAAATGGTTATAAAGAAAAGCAGCTGTTTCATATTTCTCTTCAAACATCCCAATTATTTGATTTAACACTGCAAAGTTCTTGAGAATAGATTTTGCTGCAAAAAATATGTCTGTATACAGTGGTGAGAAATAATATGTGAACCACAATGATAATTATGGAAATTCGATAGTTTTTTCATGGTAACCTTCTTGAATCAAAACTAGTTTATTCTTTAATATCCAATACAGTTTATATTAAGAAATTCTATGTCTTTTGAAAACAAAATGATGTTTGAATTAGACAAACAATAAGTAACTAAGTGTCAGGGTATGTGAAAAAGTAAGTGAAATGCAATTTTTATCAGATAAATTAAAGTTGATAATTAGAATCAGGTGTTTAAATAATTACGTAGATCTTCAGGGATGATTTTGGAAGGACCCACCCACCCTTATATATAAAGATCAGAAATGTTGTTAGTTTGGTCTTCAGCATACTGGTGTGTGGAAACATGTCATGCAACGATCAATATAAATCTCTAAGGACCTCAGAAAAGCAGCTATTGGTGCTCATCACTCTAAAAAAAGGTTACAAAACAATTTGTAAGGATTTTGTGGCCGAAATTTGTCAGACAAATGCAGAAAGTTGAAGCCCACAGTCACTCTACCCAGGAGTGGTCGTCCTACCAAAATCACCCCAAGAACAAACCAGCAAACCATCCAGGAAGTCACATAGTATCCTAGAGTAACATCTGAGGATCTACAGGCCACTCTAGCCTTGTAAAATGTGAGTGTTCATGACTCAATGATCAGAAAAAGACTGAACAAGAATTGTGTTCATGGAAGGATAGCCAGAAGGAAACCACTGCTCTTTAAAAAGAACACTGCTGCCATCTGAAGTTCGCCAAAGATCACATAGATGGTCCACAAGACTTCTGGAACAACGTTCTCTGGACAGACGAGCCAAAGGTAGAACTGTTTGGCCTCGATGAGAAACGTTATGTTTGGCCAAAAACAAAACTGCGTTGGAATAGAAGAAACTCATCCCAACTGTCACACATGGTGGTTGGAGTGTGATGGTTTGGGGTTGCTTTGCTGCATCAGGAACTGGATGGCTTACCATCATTGACACAACCATGAATTCGGTATTGTACCAAAAGATTCTAGAGGAGAATGTCAGGTCATCCATCTGTGAGCTGAAACGAAAGTGGTCTAGGAGAACAAAATGGAAAAAACTTGCGCACCGCCAAGAGTGGGTCCCAAGCCAATGTGTTTAAAAAAATCTTCTTTATAACTCCTACGCGTTTCGTGTAAAAGTACACTTTATCAAGGATAAAAAAATCTTCTTTGTTGATCCATCTTAAAAGTGGAGGTTAACACCCACCTACGTGTACTTTTACACGAAACGCATAGGAGTTATAAAGAAGATTTTTTTAAACACATTGGCTTGGGACCCACTCTTGGAGGTGCGCTAGTTTTTTCCTTTTTGTTCTCCTAGACCAGCATCTCTTAATCTGGCTGCATGCCTATCAGGACATTGGAAAGGGGCATTTGTGAGTAATATTCTTTATTCTCTATGAATACTTTTTGTGAGTCCAGAAACCATCCCAATGAGGGTTTGATTGGGGTTTTCAACCTTACATCTTGCCCTTCAGGGATTATTGGTCTGTCTGGGGACTTTACTACAAGCATCAGCTTATATACCCCCTTGTCCTATCCTGTTTATTTGCTTATTGCATACATTTCAATACTGAAGGGATTCAGCGTTGGAGCGCCTTTGTCACTTAAACCTTTGGATTGAAACGAAAGTGGGTCATGCAGCAAGACAATGATCCTAAACATACAAATAGATCTACAAAAAATTGCTGCAGAGGAAGAAATTCTGCGTTTTAGAATGGCTTAGTCAAAGTCCGGACCTAAACCCTATCGAAATGTTGTGGCATGGCCTGAAGTTGTCCATGCAAGGAAGCCCTCAAATGTCACTGTTGAAGCAGTTCTGTAAGGAGAAATGGGCCAAAATTTCTCAAAACCGATGTGAGAGACTGATCAGCAGTTACAGGAAATGCTTCGTTTAAGTTATTGCTGCTAAAGGGGGTGCTGCTTGTAAAGGTTCACAATTTTTCACACGGATATTGAATGTTTAATAATTTGTGGATAAATAAAAAGTATCATGTTTTTGTGTCATTTCTTTGATCAGGTTATCTTGATCAATTATTAGGACTTAGATTAAGATAATATTTTAGGTTTGAAATATGTGAAATATGTCAAAATCCTAAGTGGTTCACAAACGTTTTCTTGTCACTGTATGTGCACACTAATATATCCATGAATAGGATCTTACAGAAATGACCACATAATAATCATCATCATAATAATCATAATCAAATTAAAAATACAAATTAAAAAAAAAAAAACAGGCATTATTACCAAGCATGAAAAAAGAAACACCTAACAGAGTAGGAATATAACTCTCTAAAAGCAAGCGAGGGCTCTCAGGGCTTAGCAAAAATGAAACAACAATTTATTAATACACAGAATATGCCAGAACACACAAAAAATAAAACCCATGAAAACAGACAATGCCAGAATGAGGGACGCCCCAAATCACAAAACACACAGTACTCTACACAGTAATGTCACACAAGAGACGATAGAACATGAGGGGCAGTCACAAAGACCCCCTCAGGAAATATGTACCCGGGTATAGCATGTAAGCAAAAAAAACAAAAGTGCCAGTGATAAAAATGAAAAAGAGATAATAAATAAAGTACACAATCACTACATTCAGACAGACAACCAAGATGAACAGCAGAACCCAGAGAGGTAGCCTAATAATATATAGTGGAAGGGAAATAGCCCAGCATTGACTACTGAGCTAAATGGAGTAACAGTAACAGGTATATAGAATAATCAAGGCAGCTAAACTAGATTTAAATCACCCACAATGCCAAATGGCATATATCTGGTTTTAAGATGATATTGCTCAGTAGCATATAGTAGTACAGTATGAATCAGGACTAGATCCATGTAGCAGCTCTATATAGGCTCAAAGTAAGTGCTTTTTATTGATACACATGTAAACAGAGTATATCTCTACACATAGTGAAACGTTCTGCCTCTGGCTATAATTTCAGTTTGAAGAGAAGGAATTGCAGGGAAAAGTCCAGTCTTAAAAGCGTCCATGTATGTTGCCGGTATTCAATGGGCAACTCCTGATAATGTCCTCTGACGTACGTTGAGTTTGATGCTTTGTCAGGGGAGTGGTTAACATTTATTTATTTATAAAATGTTTTACCAGGAAGTAATAAATTGAGAGTTACCGAAAAAAGAATGCACACAGCACACCAGGGATTAGCGAGATTAAATAATTTAATAAAATCTCAATGGATCTAGCAAGTAAAATACCAGCTAAAATACCAATAAACAAATTATCAATTTGTATCAACTAAAACAACAATGAAACTCACCCAATGTGAAATAGATGAATCATAAATACAAACTAATATGAATCTAAATCAGTGAAGATGCTGTGAATAAATCAAACACAGTGTAATTGAACAGTGAATAGAGTGAAATAAATGTAGATATACCTAAAGTGTGAAAACTCCTATGAGTAAGTAAAATAGCAACCCACAGTGACTATAGAATATATTGTACACTAAAACAATGCAAAATAAAAGTGCATATACAGTGTAATGACACATATACACATAGAATGTGTTAACCTGGTGAAGTAAACACAATACCAATAACACAAAATACCCCAATACTCATGAACTAATGAAACATGAAAACGGAATAAATTAATGGTCTCCGTAGGGAAGTTCAACACTAACCATGGAAAGACAAGCGGGACACCGAGGGAGCTGCTGATGAAACAGCCTGGACTTATTTTAGGAGATTGTGGGGAGTGACTCCATGCACATACCAGCAATGGGATTGGCACCCAGATAGGATTCAAGACAGCACGAGCACAGATTCTCAAATTGTGTTCATTGAGAGTTACCATTTGTTTTCAAGTATGTCCTGGTAACAGAGTTATGAGGACAGATACATGGTTACAAACACATTGTTACATTGTTACATTATGTGAGAAAGGTTATAGATTATATACAAGACATTCCATGCACTGTAAGAGATAATATATATAATGTGAGACAGCTTTAGTTTTGAAAGAACTTAGACTGGTGGTGGCTGTGAGAGTTTCCGGTATACTGTTCCAGTTGTGAGGTGCACGATAAGAGGAGGAGGAGTAGCCGGATACTTTGTTGAACCTTGGGCCCATGAACAGTCTTTTGGAGTCAGATCTCAGATGATAAGTGCTGCATGTGGTAGCGGTGAGGAGCTTGCTCAGGCAGCTTGCCCAGAAAGTATTTGAAGGCAAGACAGGAGAGATAAACTTTGCGCCTAGACTCAAGTGATGACCAATCTAGTTTTTTGAGCATTTCACAGTGATGTGTGTTGAAGTTACTTTGGAGGACAAAACGACAAATTGAATTGTAGAAGGTGTCAAGTTTGCAAAGGTGGGTTTGGGGTGCTGCTATGTCCCCTCTAGTTGATAATTGGCATTAGCATCTGCTGTGCGATACGCTTTCTGACCAGGAGACTTAGGGAGGATTTGTTCCTGTAAAGTACCCCTAGTTTGGCATACAGTAGGTCTTGGTTGTCAGGGTATCAATGTGCATCCCGAATGTTAAGTGGGAGTCAAACCATATGCCCAGGTTTTTAAAACTAGTGACAGGGGTTAGGGTGGTGTTAGTGTTGGTTCTAATCTGGAGCTCAGTCGCTGGAAGCTTTAAAAATTTAGTCTTGGTCCCAAATACCATTGTTACAGTCTTGTCAGTGTTTAAAAACAGTTTATTTTATGAAATCCAATTTTACGTGTACAAGGTCAGAGAGTCTATGGCTGTATGTATATAAGATTGTGTCATATGCATACATGTGTATTGAAGCTCACTTACAAGCAGTGGGGAGATCATTGAAGAACCTTGAGAAGAGTAGGGGCCCCAGAACAGAGCCTTGCGGGACACTGCAGGTGATATCCAAGGGGTTAGAGTTAGAGCCTGAGAAAGACCCATGTTGGGTTCTACCTGATAAGTAGGAATGAAACCAGTTTAAAGCATGCTTCCCCATTTCAGAGCACTGGCATTTGTTAAGCAAGATAACATGATCAACAGTATCAAAAGCCTTTGTAAAATATAGGAATATTTCACCAGTTAGTTGTCCCAGTTCCATTCCACACTGGATCTCATTGCAAACTTTTAGGAGGGTACTTACTGTGGAGTGTTTGGGGTGAAATCCAGATTGGAATTAGTCTTTGTAGTAATCGCTTAATTGGGAGTGAACACATTTTCCATGACTTTGGATAGTATTGGGAGAAAATAGATTGGCCTGTAGTTTGAGACAGTATTTTGTCCCCACTTTTGAAGATTTGGGCAACTCTGGCAGGTTTCTAGGTCTTAGGGATATGGCCTGCAGACAGAATAGAGTTGACTAGGGAAGCAATCAGTTTGGCAATGGCTGGGGCACCAAGTCTTAGGAACTTAGATTACAGTAAGTCAGGTTCACATTGGCTGCTTACTGTAGTTTTAATTTGAGGAATACTTGTGTATTCTCCCCTTCAGATGCGTCAACCATATTAATATACCCCCAGCCTGATGACATCATTACAGAGGCAGATAGATGGAGGAAAATACAAATAGACAGAGAATAATTAATGTCTACTTACACACACAAGTGAGCAGGGAACAACAACTATCATATAAATTAATGTCAGATAAAGGAATTAAACTTAGCTAAAAATTAACAAATTTCATATTAAGAATCAGACTCACAAAAACAAAAACAAGAAAATAGGAAGGAAAATAGAAAAAATATGGAATGCATAATAACGAAACTAATCAAGATCCAAAGAGGGAGGGAAATAAATGTATCTCTCAAAATGGTCCAAAGAAACCTCAATGGTCACTGATAGCTATAAACAAGGACAAATCTGACAATGCCAAAGGAGGGACCACCATATAGTTAAATCCACAGCACTATCTGATAAAGGGAGAGAAACACCATTCCTCATTTAACCTCTTAATGGCAACTATATCTAAATTGAAAATCCACTTCACTTCCATTTTCAAGGGCATTGTTTAAGATTGCTCCCCTTCCTACCCATGTAGATTGCTTGAATGTCTCAAGCTCGCAATACATGAGGAGAAACCTTATGAGAGATCAAAAACTGTCGTGCAACACTAGTAAGCTATTTAGCTTGCAAAATATATTTGGCAGAATTGCGAATATTGCATCCATATTCACGAATACATTTGCGGAGTTCCCTGGTAGTCATGCTTACATATATCAAGTTACAGGGGCATGATAAGGCATGGAACTGTCCAGATGTATGACAGTTGATATATTCATATAAGATGGTAATACTCTCGATTCAAGCCTCTGAACAGCTGAGCTGCTCAACAGCTGGTCGGAAGATTCCAGCATCTCCATGCGACAGTACACCATGGCCCTTTCCTGAGCTTGAGGAAAGGGCAACAGATACAGAACCACTGCACTTTATAAGTACTGTATATGTGTCCAAATTGTTAACATCTTATTGGACTCTGTTATTCTTTTTTTTTTTTTTTTTGCACACCCTGTGATGGATACATTAAATAGCAGCTACTTGGCTGCTTTAAAATTGGCTTGGGTTACATGATTCTTTATTTATTTTTCTACTTGATGTATTGTTGAGTGCTGATCAATTTTCTTTATTGATGTACATCTGTACCATCACCACCCCATCCAACATTCACTGCCCTTTTGCAAGAGAAAGAGAAGCACACCCATTGGGTGGTAACAGTCCAGTCAGGGATTGGTGTATTGGAGTAGATGCAATTGATCCACCTGTTTGTCTACTGCCAGAGGGCCTCATTCCCCTGTGCCTATGCTGCCCACTGCTAGTATTAGCTCAGGCTGAAGCAGCCACCATAGCCCCAGCATCGTCAGTACCAAGTACATCCATCATCAGCACATCAACGTGATGACATTCGCCACAATCAAAATCTTCTCAGTCAACTAATCGACTACCAAGAATTGAGAAATGTTGCACAACTCTACTTAAAAGACAGAACATTATTTTCTAGTGTACTGTATTTAAACAATAGTAGTATATAATGACAGTTTTTGTAACATTAATATTGCAAGAATAAAATGTTAGAGCTATCATACAGAAAAATAGCATACCTACAGATTATTAATTGCCAACTTGAGAACATAACAATTATTTTAATTAGCTTCTTCAATGTGCCCATGTATATTTGTGTTTACAACTACAAAAACATTTTGACCTTAAATCCATACTTATCTGATACATTTATGATTATTATGACCTGTAAATATTTATTAAATACATCATAGAAAGGATTTTTTTTTCTTACCATTAATTCCAACCATCTGCCAAAGGTTTTGTTTCCCAATTCCTTATAAATTAAGTGTTGCAATGTGATTTATAATAAACAGTATCCTGGAAAGAAATGCGATGCTGATTAGTTTTGACAAGCAAAAATGTATTATTAATGAAATAATGACATTGGCAGCATCCAGAAAACAAACTGATTGTGTGGAGTTTATTGTTTCTGTTGCAGTATCCAGATTTACTTGTTCGATGCAGAGCTCACACCAGTTTTAGATAGGTCATTATACAAAAACTGGCATGGAGGTTTAATCATTATGCAGTAAGCAACTTGTAGGTATTTTATTCACAAGAATTCCATTGCATTACTGAGCAGTACTACTTATTTTTTTACATTGAAAATCTTATTAAATATTGTTGTTTCTTGACATATCAGACTGCCTGCTTTGTGCTGAAACCTTCTCTGTGTTCTGTGCTACTTTGTCAGACTGCTGGTCCCCTACTGTATGTCCTGGTTTCAGCCATCGTGGATTTGCGGCCTGCTGGAGAAAGTCACGATACTGCAGATGGCGCAACATGCCTGGTAAGAACGCAGCTTCCAATTGTGTACAGGATCAGAATAAGGCTACTGCCAGCCAGGGATCGAGCGCGCTGGCGCTCGTGCTTGGTGACATCACGCTCACACACAGTCACACACATTCACACACACACACAGTCACACACACACACACACACACAGTCACACACACACACTCTGTCTGCAGCAGAAGCAGCCTCCCCCCCCTTTAGCTCACATGCAAGTTGGCAGTAGCCGACACCACGGTTCACCCTCTCCCCTTCCCCATCCCCCCGCAGCTCACAAGCTATGATCTCCCATCCCATGTGCCTACCTCAGGCAGCAGGAGGAGGACTGCACTTGCTCTATAGCAGCAGGCACCGGAAGTGCCAGGCTGCTAGAGCGCGTTCCGAGGAGGGAGGAGGAGAGCAGGGGGGGGGGGGAGAGCCAGGGGCAGCAGTGAGTGCGGCCAGCCAGGCGAAACCCCTGGGACTGCTCCACGGAGCCCCGGTTGGGAATCACTGACCTAGATCAATGTAATTTTTGTAGTATGCTTTACTGGTAAAGTGTATGTCATGGGTTTTATGTTTATCTTTTCCTCAATAAAAATATTGCTTATTTTAAGAGAACTGGTGTGCCTTAAATAAATATTTAAAAATAAAGTCATGTATATTATTAGGGGTCTAAAATGGGTATCAATTACGAATTAGTAATTGTAACAGAATACATATATTAGTATTATTTAACATAATAATAATTATATTATATTAGATATATAATAATAACTATAACAACTTTATTTACTGTATAAAGCGCTTTTCTCCCAAAGGGAGTTACAAAAAAGGAAAAAAGAAGAAAACATTTAAGGCTATAAAAGAGATCAAACACAAGGAAAGATACAATACAGGATGGGATGGTACTGTAGCTATTAAATGCCAGACAGGTTGTGTTCATTAATTAAATACCTGGGTAAACTGGTAGGTCTTGAGCATATTTTTGTAGATTTCTAAAGAGTGGGCCTCTCAAACTGTACGAGGCAGACTGTTCCAGAGAATGAGAGCAGCGTTGCTAAAAGCTTGTTCCCCAAAGGAAGTCAATTAGATTCTGCGAACTGTTAGAAGTCCTTCATCTGCTGATCGAATTGAGCGAGTGTCAGTGTAGGGAGCTACAATCTCTTTCAGATATCTGGTACCCTGGTCATGTAGAGCTTTGAATGTCAACAAGCCCATCTTTAAATGCAGCAATGCCGAGGATGGCAGTTTGGTTAGTTAACAAACTTGGCCCAACATTCTGTACCAGCTGCAGGCAGCACAGCTCTCTTTCTGAAAGCCCAGGTAGAGTGCATTGCAGTAGTCCAGTAGTCCAGGAGTGAGTACACAAAAATCATGGACAAGCGAAGTAAGATCCTTTCGCTGGAAAATTGCTTAATCCTTGCTCTGCTCTTTAGGTGGAAGAATGCAGATTTGGCTACAGCTGACACCTGATGTTTAAGGGTCAAGTCACCCTCAAGGACGCCCCAAGATTCCATACATGGACAGAGTTTGGTAACTCTGATCCCCCAAACTTAAAGCCAGTTGGTCAACCTACAGTAGCTCCAGTGTTATGGCCTTGCGATGGTGAGTATCCTCCATGAGCACTTCTGTATTATCATGATTCAACCTCAATCAATTGGCACTCATATACTCTAGCAGCTCACACAAACATCTATTGATGGCTGATAATGGGTCTTTAGTATCTGCTACAAAGGGTAAATAGCATTGAGTCTCAGCTACATTGCGCCAACAATTTTTCTGACTTCATCCTCCAATCTTACTTTTCGTCATCATCTTGGCTTTTCCATTAACCTTGGAATCCAGTCAAGTATATACATATATAATAAAAAGATCACTTGTGAGCACATTCACGTGTATTAGACAGGTCTGCCACCCTGCCTTTCACCATTATCACCTAGCATACAGTGCTTCCACTGCGGCAAGTGATTCTTGGAAATGACATGCAAATGAGCACACTGTCACCTATTGCCTGAAATCCGTATTTACATGGAACCCTTATAAGCTAATGCTTTCTGTTCACACAGCTTTTAAGCACAGCACGGGATTAGATGCAAAGACAGTGAAACCACTCGCAGACCTGTTTCGACCTTTTGGGTCTCATCAGTGTGAGGCTGGTTGTACTGGCTCTGGGAAATTATATGTAAACGAGCACACCATGTATATATATATATATATATATATATATATATATATATATATATATACACTCTAAGGATAGACTGAATGGCCTGTCACTCACCCAGGGACAGCCAGTGAGACTGCACACACCCCTCCCCTTTGTGATAGACTGAGCGGTCTCTCACTCAGGGACAGCCAGTAAGGCTACACATCCCTTCCCCTCTGTGATAGGCTGATCGGCCTGAAGACAGGCAGGGAGTGCAAAGATAGGAAAGGAGAGAGTGCAAAGAGGAGCAGGGCATGATGGAGCAGGGAGGGGAGGGACAGCAAGGAGGGAAGAGGAAACAAAGAGAGAGACAGCAAGGAGGAGGAGGAAACAGGGATTATTAGGAGTAGGAAATGAAGAGCACTGCGCACATCGGGCAGGAGGGAGTGCAAAGATATGGGAGGAGAAACAACAAGGTGAGTAGGAGGAGGAAACAGAGAGACAGCAAGAATTGGAGTAGACAGATAAGATTAGGAGAGGACGCAGTTTAATGTGCACAGAGAGTAGCAGACACAGTAAGGCAGGGCATGCAAAGAGGAGCAGGGCATCATGGAGGAGAGAGTAAGGGGGAGAAGAGGGGACAAGAGACAGCAAGGCATTACAGGGAGGTGTAAAAATAAAAAGTAATGTTTAATTAATAACCTTTCTGATGGATCACCCAAATCAGTATATGTTATGCTGGGTACATATGTTGTTGATCCACTGCTGGATTAAAGGCTCAATAATCTTGCAGGTACTGTGGTTGCAAGCCTCTCACTGCTCCAACAAATTTAATTCTTCCATCCTATTTTTGGTTCTCATCTTGGCCTTTTGATATTTCGTGGAATCTATTGTACCCTCTTTATCCAATTATGGTAATTTCTTCTTGTGTTATGTCCAATCCACTGCCAGTTTCTTTTCTTTACCCTTGTGATGGTGTCATAGACTTTAGTTTGGTTTCAAACCGGTTCATTATTTTTCCTGTCTCTTCCTTTAATACCAAGCATACATCTCTCCATACTTTTTTGAGTTGTCTGAAACTTCTGAATTGTCTTTGCATTTAGGATCTAAGTTTCACATAAATATATGAGCACAGGCACCATGCTGGTCAAGAACTTTGCTTTTGAGGCACAGTGGAAGGTCCCCTTTGCTTCCAAATGTGCTCTATCCCATTTTTATTATTCCATTGATTTCATTCAAAAAGTTCTGATCGATTGATACTTGCTGGCCAAGGTAGACCTAATATTCAACTACTTCCAGTTCTAATCCATTTAAACATTGTTTGTAGTGTTGAGACATTAGTTGAACATCACTTTGATTTTGCTGAGATTCAAATGAAGTCTCACCTTTTTACTTCTTGCAGTGAGCTCTTTGATTTGTTGCTGAAGGTCTTCTGGATTTATTGCAAAAATAACAATTTCACCCGCTTAAGGAAGCATATGAGTAGCTCCATGGCTGATAATTAACACCTGATACATTAACCTTTACTCCTTGCAGACGCACTTACCAAAATGCCCTCCTACTGTCTCTGTACGTTCTTCCTACCAACAAAATTAGATTGTAAGCTCTTCGGAGCAGGGACTCCTTTTCCTAAATGTTACTTTTATGTCTGAAGCACTTCTCCCCTTTGTGTTATTTATATCATTTATTTCTTATATGATTGTCACATGTATTACTGCTGTGAAGTGCTATGTACATTAATGGCGCTATATAAATAAAGACGTACATACATCAGCAAATTGTACAAGTATTCACTGTTGATTTTGATTCCCTTTTTTCCAAATCAATGCATTGAACTATTCTGCAAATGTTGCTGAGAAAAGCTTTGGTGGCATGGTGTCTCTGTCTCACTCCCTTTCTGACCCTTATCTTCATGTAGTAATCTAATGGTTGCTGTGGTATGTTCCTTATTATATCAATGTACTTTTCTTCAACAATATGCCTTTTTTTGTACCTTTAGTAGGTGTAGACAGAATCAAATGCTTTTCGTAATCTAAGATAAGTGGTAGATTATATGCACTACTTCGGGAAATCACCACTTGGACTGTGTTGTTTCCATTGCAAAATCCTAATTGGAACTAAACTGGTTCATCTGTTGCTCTTGAGGTCTTCTTTGTCTCCTTTCCTGTGGATGTGGATAACAATCGCATTGCTCTATTGTTCTGGGATTTTCCTGTTCTTCAAGCAGCATACAAAAAATGTAGCAATTATTTTCTCTACTTCTTGCCCAGCTTCTTATATATAATTATAATATAAAAATATATCATTAATATCTCAGTTGTAATTCCATCTTCCCCGGAGACCTTCCAATTCTTTATGGATTTTTTTGCCTTTTCCACTTCTTCTAGAAAGATGCATTGGTACATAATTGGTATTTTTTCTCATTCTTCCTCTGTTGGATGATGCCCTGTGTTATCTCCATTATCATACAATTTCATGTTGAAGTCCCCAACTGTCTTTATGAACTGCACAGTCAGATAGTCCGTAGTGGAATACATTCAGGACTTTGTGCACAAGTCCCCTGACACACCAGCCAATGCTTGTCCAAATTATTTCCTTGTGGTGTTGTCAAAAGAAAGTCATGTGACATCTATGCATTTCACAAGTGTTACATGCTACAACCATGAAACGCGGAGAGGTCATGTGACGTTCTGTTAACGCCGTCATGATTATTTTAGATTCATGTTGAAGTTATCAAATAAAAATAGTATCTACTAATATTATTCTATTAAAATACATTATATATTTTTTGGAACAAATGTGAGCAGTTCCTAAAGGTGCAATCCCACATAGTAGGTCTCTAAAAGGGGAATGTTTTTTTTTAATCAAGTGTTTTCCTTGCCCTTATCCCACTCTGTACTTATAAGAGAACCAATTAAGTTAAGGGGATATGGGGAGGGAGGAATTCTGACTGTATAATCACTTGATGATCACGCAGTGACATCATAGAAATTGGAGTAACCAGAGCAAACTAAACCCCGAACTTTAAAAAATAAATTAAAAATATTTATAGGTGTCAGATTTGAGTAAAAAATATATCAATCACCCAGATGAAACTTATGTCACTGAAATTATTTCACTTAGTTCTAGGAGGGATTGCCCCTTTAAGTGGCTGAACAATTGTATTCCAAAAAACTATTTATATATGTATTATATCTATGCCCTGAACATCACATTAAGATGTGTGTTGTTTTTGCCTAATTTTTGTCTTTTATGATATCTATTTTTTGTGACGTGTTTCTTCTCTTTTTTTTGTTTGTTTGTTTGTTTTTGTGAAAGTTGCGCCCTTGATTCTTAAGAGCAGAAACCTACGGAGTTATTTACAGATACAGCTCAACCCCGTTATAGCGCGATATGCTATAACACGGATTCGCTTATAACGCGGTTTGAGCGTGGACCCCCGAAATTTAAAAATGTTTTTTTTATAGCACACTGCACACTGCACACAGACAATGCACACAGAAAAGCACATTGTACACTGCACACAGCACACTGCACACAGACACAGGCAGCACACAGACAGGCACACAGGCAGGCACACAGCACACACCCCCTACTCCCCACCTCTGGTAGTAGCTGCTGCTGCTTGGGGGATCATGTGCTGCTGCTGGGGGGATCATGTAGGGCGGCTGCTGGGGGAAGTGCAGGGGGGAGTGCGGAGACTGCTGGGGGAAGTGCGGGACTGATGGGGGGAGTGCGGGGACAGGTGTTGGGACTGCTGCGGGGACTGCTGGGGGGACTGCTGCGGGGACTGCTGGGGGAAGTGCGTAGGGAGTGCGGCGGCTGCTGGGTGATCACTGGGGCTGCTGGGGGAATTACGGTGGCTGCTCGGGGATCGTGTAAGGCTGCCGGTTCCTCACTCCACCTCCTATCCCCTTCTCCCCCCTCCTCCCCCTTCCTCCCGGTCGGGCGTGCGGTGGCCATTGTTTTTTAATTAGCGCGACCCCGGTTATAGCGCGGTCGGTTCGAGTGGCCCCAGAGGACCACGTTATAACGGGGTTGAGCTGTATATGTGATTAATCAAAAAAACATTTATAAAGGTGACCATTTAAAAAAAAAACAGCATTTGTGGCATATTGTTTCAGGCATTTGTAATTAATAGCTTTTACAACATATTAAAAAAACATGCTGCACACTTTGCACATACGTAAGATGTGAAACATATACGCATAACCTATATGATCTTTCTGAATGGCTATTGTAGGAATTAAACTTAAAGTCATGGGAGACTAATTAAAGGTATGAATTAATAAAAATGTATATACCATAATATATGTATGCTTAATTATTTTCAATGCATTCCCTTTCTTAATTAAAATAACACTTCTGTAAAGCAACACTTAAGAATTATGTTATGTTCATACTTCTTACATTATTATGAGCAATCTCAACTTTTTTTGGCTATTTTTAATTTTACCTCTCATAATTTATTGAAAAACAAATCAAGATGTCATGACACAGATCTAACAGAAGAATCTTGTTTTCTATGCAGGTTTATTGCGTCTTATATTAATTATAGCATACACGTTATTGAATTTACTGAAGTGCTTTGCTGGATACTCTCCAAATACTATCAGGCAAATGAAATTAAATAAAAAGGCTTAGCTATATTTAAGAGCATTGGGTGAGTACTTTATAGTCTGGTTATAATTGAAGGGGCTATAAACTGAAATACAAAGTGCAAGTGTCACTGCTCACCTATGCCTTTTGTGTACAGCCATCAAGAATATTTATCTTTACAAGAATAATCAAATCAAATATTTGTATTTAGTAACATGGGATTTTTGATGCTCTTCCAATAATTTTTTGTGTGCAGCTATTTCACTAGGAATTATATTGTGTTGCTAAGCTTCAACAAAATTAGAGGTATAATATTATTTATAATCAAATTGTGATTTTTATTGCCCCATGAAGTTGCTCAAGGATAAGGGAAGTAGAGAAAGAAACATCCATAGTAAATATGCTATGAAGCCATCTTCAACTTTAGGAAAAAGGCAGGTTAATTGGAAAGGAGCTTAAAAAAAAAATAGAGAGAGAGGAGACCGTGTTGGCAATTTCACTCATCTATATAAAGGGAACACTCAGGGCTGCCAACAGAACTCGTGGGGCCCGGGACAAACATTGTCGGGTACCTCATCATGTGCATGAAATGCCCAGGGGACTGCTACTACATAGGTGAAACAGGACAGGGACTTAACAAGAGAATGAACCTGCATCGCCACAGCATCACACGCGGAACAAGAGACAGTCCTGTTGGTGAACATTCCTCTGACTCTGGCCATAAGATGAACGATCTGAGGGTTGCCATACTCAAAGGTAATCTTAAAACCCCGAAAGAGAGACGGTTGCATGAATACAAATTTATGCAACTGTTCGGGACACTTAGCAGTGGCCTAAACAGAGATCGAAATTTTATGAGTCATTACTGACACTAGCGAACTCTCTTCCCATGAGCGCTAAAGGCCATGTATGTACATACTGTCCTATATGTATGCACACACAGCTGTCTCTCACACATACCAATACTCCTTATTTTTCCATCCCTATACACCAATAGGGACCACATAGTATCCACACACACTTTTAGTTATGCTACAAACTCTCACATTTCCACACCCACCCACACCATTTATATCCCCTCTCACTCCACACACACCTTGTGTAGAGCACAGTTTATACTGTGGGCTCTCCATTCATTTTTATTCACACTGATACACATACACACTCTTTCTTCACTTGCTTTCAGTTACCCTTTGACACCTCCAGCCATAAATCTCATCCACACCGGGGGAAGGACCAGCACAGATAACATTCCAAGAGACACTGTTTTTAAGTCATCCTTGCTTCATTCATTGTAACATCGCCGGAAGAAGAGATCAGTGCATCTCGAAAGCTCGCACAAATAAAAGCATTTCGTTAGCCACAGAACGGTATCATCTATTTTTTTTTTGATATATATATATATATATATATATATATATATATATATCTCCAATCCACATAAAAAATACCCCAAGCCCCCAATCCATATAAAAAATACCCCAAGCCCCCCAATCATATAAAAAATACCCCAAGCCCCCAATCCATATAAAAAAAACCCAAGCCCCCCAATCCATGTACAAATACCCCAACACCCCCAATACATATATATAAAAATCCAACTTACCTTGGGAATGATCTCAGCCGGTCAGGCCGGTGTCTGTGGGCTGCGAGGAGTGGCTGGATGGCCCGATCCTGCAGGGAAGGGGTGGCAGTTCTGCGAGGGGCCCGGCGGCTGGTCACAGCAGTTGCCGCCGACCCTGCTGCATTCACCCCACGTTGCTGCTCCCGGTGTGCTGCAGGTGTGGGTCCAATGCTGGGCTGATGCTGCGGGGAGAGGGGGGTGGCGGGGCAGGATGGCCCAGTGGCAGCAGGGGGGGCGGTGCCCCGATGCTGCTACTGCGGCGTTTTGGCCCAGTGGCTGCGGGGGGAGGTGGTGGGGTGGGGGGATTAGGTGGCAGGGGCTGCGAGGGGGGCCAGCAGCTGGTCACAGCAGTTGCCACCGGCCCTGCTGAGACATCTGTCTCCCAATGCTGCTCCCGCACGCGCCGGGCCTCACTCTCATGCCGGTGCACCGGAAACATAAGCCAACCTACTTCCGGCGCTGCCAACTGGGAGACCCGGCGCTGGGTGCAGAGGTTTTTTTTTTAAATAACTTGCGCCCGGCCGCGCGGGGGACCCGGGTGGCTGGGCCCCCCTCACCCATGGGGCCCGGGACGCCAGTGCCCTTTGTCCCCCTCTGTTGGCGGCCCTGGGAATACTTACAACCTTTCTCTTGTACTGGTACCAACAGAATGGTATCGTAAACACTAGGCTTTTAAAAGATGAATTTCACTGAATTGGTCTCTTTGAACTTATATTGCTAGTTTGTTAGTTAGGGGTGAATGGTGATAATAAAGCCCATAAATGTGCACTGAATTTAGCAAGATATATTGTCAAAGTAGTAAAGGGAAATTACTAAACCATGTAAAACCTCTCGTATTTTTTTATCTCTGTTTCGTAATTAGAGGGAGATATGTTGAATAGCTTTTATAAGCCTATTTCCAAACACATCCAGCACAAAAATACCTCATGCTTTTTTATTACTGAAAATTTGAGTTTTTATAAAATGTACTATAGCAGTCATTTTAAAAAGTCCATAACAACTGTGTTTTATATTAATATTTCTCCAAAAAAAGAGAAAACGTGGGTCATTTCACAGTAATAAGTTACCTATAAACAAAATTAAGTTGGTTGCTTCTTTTATTAAGTATGTAGAACAGCTGAAATGTGCAGTGTTTCGGGCTGCTCAAAGACCTTTTTCAAGTGTAGCCAGCAGGAGGAGACAGCAGGCTGGCCCGAAGTTCACCGCAGGGCAGCGTCGGGGAGAACCAACGCTTCAGCGCAGAAGTCCAAGGCAGGCCACTGCAAGGGGATAGCAGCAGGCCACAGGAAAGGAAGGGTAGCCACTGCTAGGAGGGAATGCAGCAGGTACCGGTGCTGGCAACATGCTCCAGCACAGGAGAAAGAACAGGCCTCTGGATACTCAGGAACTTGGAAGGTAAGAACGCTAGGAGAGAGGCCTGGGGCGGTTTGTGGCAGAGACAGTAACGTCCCAGGTAGGGGATTATGCTCGGCACTGTTTCAGTGCCAACGCCCAGGATATAAAGGGCGGAGATCCAATCACAGGAGGAGGGTGTGTGAGTATTCCTCAAACGATGTAGCACAGGGCAGAAGCTGCAATGAGAAGCAGCACATGTGCCATTGATTGCCAGAGGAAACTTTTGCAACTGCAGAAGTCTGCAAAAGCTATAATCAAAGCCAGGAGTGGATTCCTTACAGTACCCCCCCTTCAGGTGAGAACTCCGGACGAACAGGGTCCATCACAGATTTGGGGGACATGGAGTTGTTTCTAAACCTCCTTAGGCGAGAGGTGGCGTTGAAAGCCCACGATTTGTTGGGATTCTTTACAGTACCCCCACCACTGTGTGAGAAGCTTGGGTGGACAGGACCATTCATAGGTCTGGGAGTTGTTCCTGAAGTGTCTCAGGCGAGATTTAGGTCCAAAATCCAGGTGTACATTGGCGAGTGCCTCAAAAGACAATGGTGGCACTGCGGTTTTTGGTACATGGGAAATGGGACCAGGGGGACTCCGGAATAGGGACTTCAGAAGGGCGGCAGCCAGGTATCCGGGGCATAGTAATAATCCAAGAATACGGGACACAGGACACTGATTGTTGGACAAAAATGACATTGGGGAATTCAGGACAGACAATGGCCTTGGTGGAATCAGCATGTAAGAAGTTGCGAGAGTCTTTAGCTCCCAAGGAATTCAGGGTGGTGGTTAGCGAGGGTATAGGGCGGGTGGGTTCACTGCAAGATATTGGAGCAGTAGTCTTGATATGAACCAGGCTTGTAATCCCAAGCAATTCGAGAGAGCTGGTAGTAGTGTTTACGTAATTGTTGGTTGTGGTACATGCAGTTGCAGGATCCGCCTCCTTTGGCCTCTGAAATTTGGGTGGAATCAAATTCAAAGTTATGGTCTTGGTGAAGGGCATAGTAAGCATCACGGAGACAGTAGGGGACAGCACGTCCAAACCCATAGTGGGGCCATCAAGAAAAGGGATGGATGCCTCAGGCAAAGCAACGAGGTCCAGCATGAGTGTCCTCGTCCAGAGAATGAAGACATGCAATCCAGAAAGGGCACTTCAGACACCGCACAGAAACCTGCGAGTACAGACTCTGTTTGAAAGGTGAGAAAACAGATCTTATCCGAGAAAGCACGAAGTCGGGTAAACGGTGTAACAGGCTTAGGAATAGACTTCTTGGGGTTAATGCTGGGTACCTCCAACACAGACAAGGAAAACAGTGAACTAGAGCTTGGCTTAGGGGTGGAGGTCCCAGGTACCCAGGTCTCGCATGATACTGTGGGAGAAGCAATACGAAATATTACTGTTTTAAACATAGGGTTCTTAACATAGGTAGTTCCAGGCACCTGCCTGAGAGGTAACCCTAGTTTTGCGACAGGACAGTCAATAGTAAGTACCCCAAGTATTGTGGGAGACACAGAGAAATACAAGTCCATCTTAAAGACGGGGTTTTTTGAAAAAAGGGACACAGCGGGTATTACTGAAAGTTCCAAATGCGATACCCCAGAGTTTGTGGTAGTAGACATACAGTCAGTAGTGGATACCCCGAATACTGTGGGCGAATCAGCGTGAAACAATATTATTAAAGGAGTGGGCATCCCAGACTTAAAGTCATCTTTAATCATCCCGGAGGCTGTAGCATGATCCGTGAAAGAAGCTGGGATAGACTCTCCAATAGAAACAAGGGACATCTTGCTAGTCACTGAAGTGGGTGATTGAGAACCAGCAGGAAATGAACTAGCTACTGTAATGAAATCAGATAGCATTGCGCTTGTTTCAGAATTGGATCCCTGAGAATCCCTAGTGAGGGCATCAGACTCCATAGGAGACTCAGTGACAGGGGTCTTAGAACCAATTAAAGGAATTGCAGGTATCACAGACTTAATAGGAGAAATACCTTGCAAAACAGAAATTTTAGTAAAGATGATAGGCATAACAGATAGGAAAAACAGAAGTAAGCTAGAGAAGGTTGCTTCTACAACAGAAGATTTGGAAGCGGCAGAGCTTAACTCAGCGGCTGCTGGAGAACTTTTAGCTACAGTGAGAAGGGACTGCAGGTTTACAAAATAAGGAATAAGGGAAGTTTCAAACTTGAAAACCTGATTCTCCAAATAGGAGGGCCCTAACTTAAATTGTACTAAGGGAGCAACAGCAGATACGCTGATCACAGAAGGGGTCACTTGGAAAGGGACATAATATGTACTTTTCGCTTTAAACCCTAGGATTTGAGAAGAGGAGAACACAGACAGTGCAAATGGGGCAACCACGACTGTGCTGGTCTCTGAAGTGGGTATTTGGGAAAGAGTGTCTGGGACATCAAAAACGACAACAGATTCCACGAAAAGGGGTCTATGCTCAGAAGCTCTCTGAGTGACAGACGGGGTCAGCGAAATTCCTAGGAGTAGGGATTCTGCGAACAAGTTTAGAGAAACAAACGGCTCCAGAATACTCTTAACTGGAGCCAGTATTATTGCCGAAAGTTCAGGGGACGTAGCCCCGAGAATTTTAGCTGAGTCAGGACACATAAGGGGTTCATCCTTTGAGGCTAAGGAGGTGTCGCTGACTGACGACTACAGGGATTTACCAAGGGAGGTTCATAGGGCTGACCTGTAGGGGTTAACATAGGAAAAACCTCAAGGGTTAAATAACTCTGTACCTGAGAGTCAGGGAAATAGAAGCTAGTCTCCGAGAGTGGGGTCATAGGGGGTTCTGCCTCTTGCCCTAGGGACCTAACATTAGACTGTGGAATACTAGGGTTAGCAGTAGGGACCTCACAGAGCAGACTAGCAGGGGTTAAAACAGAAAAAAACCTCAGGAACAGAGCTTAGAATTTTTGGGTTAGAAAAAGAAGGCAAACAGGATTCATTCTCTGGTGCTAGGGAAGACACACTGACCTGGGGAATGCAGGGATTTACAGTGGGGGACTCATAGGCCAGACTAGCAGGGGTTAAGACCGGAATAACCTCAGGGACAGAATTTAGGGAGGTTAACTCAGAATTAGGGAGCGTGGCAGCTTCTTCCTTAGTGGGCAGCGACAGAGAGATGGTTTGGCCATTCTTAGGAGAGGGAGGTACCCCCACAGGTTTAGCAACAGGACTGGCAGCATAGGAGATCTGCCAAGCAGCAGCGTAGCTGGCAAGAAGGGGGTCCTGTTCTTTTATGCAAATGTGAAGTGTTAAGGAAAGTACATGGAGTATATCCTGAGATTGAGCCAACATGAGGAGGGCGCCCTGTTGTACTAGATGAATGTCCAGTGATGAGGCCAGGGCATAGAGTGCCTCTTGGGCGTCGGCGAGTTCCATAGGGTACACGTTATCCCAGGTTAAAGGGGAATCAGGGGAGCGTATACAATCAGCTAGAGACTGTTTTAAGTTCTGGATGCAGCAAGCTTAAGAAAGAGATCACAACGGCATTGTCTTTGCAAAGGGGTTAAACCTTCATACGTATACAGGTCTTCAATCAAGGCTATTATTTCACACAGATACTGGCCTTCATAGTGGGACTGGTGCGCAGGCCGGGACATAACTTCAGTTGGAAAATTGCCTACCCCCGCCACGGCGCGGTCCGGTCTTTGTTGGCCGAGCATACTGTTACGCAGATGCTCGCCACAAACCGGGACGGACCGCGGGGCTGAGGTGGGGTTACATTATCACCGACCTTAGTCCGCGCAGACTGATCCGGAGTGCGCAGTTCGTAGTCGTACATCGCAGGGTCAGGATTGGAGAAGGCAGCATCGTCGTTATTGAAGCCAAAGTCGAGGTAGGAGAAGACAGGACAATCGATGGCCGAAGCAGGGTCAGGATAGAAGACATCCGGGTGGTCATAGTCATAGCAAGGAATCGGCAACAAGCAGACAGGAGTTCCCCGCTTCAGCTTAGGAGCGTGAGCGCGGGAGTGGCTTCTGCGTGAGGAGCAGCCTCGGCCCATGACGCCGATCTCAGCAGGAGGAGACAGCAGGCTGGCCGAAGTTCACCGCAGGGCAGCGTCGGGGAGAACCAACGCTTCAGCGCAGAAGTCCAAGGCAGGCCACTGCAAGGGGATAGCAGCAGGCCGCAGGAAAGGAAGGGTAGCCACTGCTAGGAGGGAATGCAGCAGGTACCGGTGCTGGCAACACGCTCCAGCACAGGAGAAAGAACAGGCCTCTGGATACTCAGGAACTTGGAAGGTAAGAACGCTAGGAGAGAGGCCTGGGGCGGTTTGTGGCAGAGACAGTAACGTCCCAGGTAGGGGATTATGCTCGGCACTGTTTCAGTGCCAACGCCCAGGATATAAAGGGCGGAGATCCAATCACAGGAGGAGGGTGTGTGAGTATTCCTCAAACGATGTAGCACAGGGCAGAAGCTGCAATGAGAAGCAGCACATGTGCCATTGATTGCCAGAGGAAACTTTTGCAACTGCAGAAGTCTGCAAAAGCTATAATCAAAGCCAGGAGTGGATTCCTTACAGATCTTTACACCCGGGCGCGGACGTATGCCCTGGCAGGTATCGTATTAAGTGCACCAACCAAACCAGTACATCAGGCGCTGATCCCGCCTATAGTTTCTGGGTCTCTTAGTGGACTCGTGGGGCTCTGGGTGCACGGTGTTGGGGGAGGAATAAGGTGTGGGGGTTAAGGCACTGAGAAGACGGGTAGTTGTGCCTATGAGTGTCATAGAGGGACAATGTCAATGTCATATTGTTGATGTATGTTGTGTTATGTATTGTTTCCTGTACAGTAAACTGTTCTTATATATATATACTTCAGTATATGTGCTTACTGTGTATGTGGGTCCTGTGTACGGAACATTCTACACTCCTAGAATCCTACACAGGTGGAGACGCTGTAACTAAGATCGTTCCAGAGGATTAACCCCAAGCTCTCACTGGCGGAGGCTCAGACCGCCTGTGAGCCTAACAGGTATATTGCACCACACCTGGTAACATATAGGTTCCCCCTCACATTCACTCTATCTGCGATTGGGGGTGGGGGAATACCCGTTACACAAGCATAACTCATTTTGAACAGACCTGAGAATGTGTTCTGTGAAGCAGAAGATATCTAGATGATTTTGACGTAGGAAGCTACTGAATTGGAGTAATTTACACCAGCATTGAGGCTTATAGAGCAAACAACATTTGGCAACTAATATGAAGACTGTACGTTATGAGCTACACAATAATCTGATTCAATTTACAGTAAACTAGTGGTTATTAAACAGTTTCCACAATCAATCTGTTTATATTGTTCTGCTATTCCAAACACATTTTGGTGTTTCACATGCCTCCCATTAAATGTTCTCAGATTTTTGCAGATAATGATTTTATAGTGTACAAATTGGAAAAGATGTTGAATAAACTGGTCAGAGTTTAGTCAAGTCAATCAATGATGTACTATTAGACATAGAAAGTTAAAACATGATAATGCAAACAGATTCAAGAAATATATTGGTAACTGAATTTCCTTTCGCAAAATACCTAAAAAAGTTTGAGTAGTAAGACATGGAAAAACATATTGTAGAGGAAACCAAGTAAACTCTAAGGACTAAATAGTATTTACTGATGCATGGTGGCCATACAACTAAAAGAAAAATATCTATATATAGGGGAACCAGACCCTGGTTTGGTTATAGCTGGGTTGATGACTGTAGACGGACGTTCACAGAGGTACACAATTGGAGACTTTATAAGGTGAAATTATAACGAGGCTTTTTCTTAACATCAGGAAACCATCCAAACAAGGGGAAAACAAAGCTTCTATTCACTTGGGAGTGGTTCTAGTGAAATACTATGTAATTCACAACTCCCTTGTTAAGCATATCTCCCAGCCCCAAACACATAGCATGAAATGAACAGATATAAAAAGTCTTGTAATAAAAGTCTTATCTGTTCCTTGTAGTTTGGAGGGAAAATCTTCTCTGTCCCTGGTTGCTACCTTTTCTTCAGGGTTTGTCAGCATTCAGGTTTAGAAGTTTCCCCTGTGTCTTGGAAGCAGCTCTGCTGTATCTTCTGGCAGAGCTCAAGACATGGTCAGCTCCAGAGATCTGTGTTCTCTTGGTCAGTCTCTCCTGGGAGACTCAAGAACCTCTGCTCTGTCTCCAAAGTTCAGCTCACACGTGAGCTAAGGAGCCACTTCCTGTCTCAACAGACAGGCTTTTGTAAACAATCTAAATCAGGCAAGTGGTGTTTATTAATTGACTAGCAGCAGTTAACCACCACACTGCTAGATTAAAGGCACATTACCTGAACAGGGATTACTCCCCTGTTACATACCTCCTCTGTTTGTGGGAAGCTCTGGCTTGCCACGGCCAAAGCCCATCCTACCACTCTCATTCTAGATATCTCTGTGACTTGAATGAGAGTGGATGGAGGAAGAGAACCCTCAGTCCTGCTGGGATTGGAGCCCTTTCTCCAGTTTATTCGTGTCTCCTCCTGAAGGTGCTTGAGATCAGCACCCCTCAGTCGCTCAAGGAGGACTTTTTCCAAGTATAGTCTTTTTTCTACGTGCGCGGTCATGAGATTTCCCTCGCGTCGGGTGCTCGTCTTATTGTAGGCATACTGTATGGCAGCAGTTGCAGAGCGTTTAAAAACAGCCCTTTGAGTTTTCCGCTCTTGAAGCTGTCTCTCTGCCCTTTTCCCACTCAATGGGGTTGCTAGTTCAGCCTCTTTGAGATTAAGTTGCAATTCCACACCCATTTCCAGAGAATGTCCCATCTTTTCAGCTTCATCAGCTAAGGATTCTTCTGGTTTTAATTCAGCACGTGTACGTTCTTTTGTTGCCTGCTTGGTGGCTGAAGGTTTTGCTAGTGCTTGTTTAGGTGGTTCAAATTTTGTAACCTTGTCTTTCAGATGAGCGGTATTCCCAGCTCTCACTGTACCCTTGTCTTCATGGGTTTTTGAGGCTGTGGGATACTGACGCTTAGTCAGGGTCAATACTTGTCCTTGTAGGACTGTAATCTCATCCGCGAGAGATCCATGTTTTTTGAGTACGTCTTGCAAGTCTCTTCTCAGGGAATTTATCTGCATGCTTTGCCTTCTCTGAGCTTGCTTCCACATTTTTATTGCATTGTAAAGCACTATGAACTTCTTTGCTTGGGCCACAGTTACTTGTTTCAGTTTCTGGACCTTCTTGTGCTCCCTTTTGTGCCGTGTCACCTGGGTTCTAAGCTTGGCTTTTAGCATTGCTTTGGTGATGCTCAGGGTAGCCTTCAGTTTCTCATGCTGCTTTGTGGGGATATACTGGGTCATCAGACGTTCCTGCAGCACTTTAATTTCTTTAACAGCCTGCAGATTGTCATCCTGCAGAGTTCGCTGCTTCTCCTCTGCCTTCTCGAGGTGCGTACGCAGACCTTGCAGTTGGTTCTGCAGTCAGTGCTCTGCTTCAAACTTCTCACCTTCCAAAAGTCTATTTATTTCTTTAAGCTCGTGCAGCTTTTAATTTTTTTCCTTGACGTCGTTTGTCAAATTAAAATTTTCTTCTTTGAGTTTTATGTTTTTTCATTGTAATCTTAAATGTTCTCCTTTTTCAGTCTCTGTACTATTCAGGGCCTCTTTGCAATCCTCCTTCCATTTACGCACATCTGCTTTGAGACTGACAGTCTCCTGGCATGAGACATCCTTCTCTAGGTTGAGAGTCTGAAGCTCCTTCTGGGAGACTTGGAGATTTGTATTAAGATTGATAATCGTTTCTTTAGAAATGTCCAGCTCCTCAGTGAGACTGTGTAGTTCCTTTCTGGAAACTTCCAGGTCTGTGCGGCAGCTGTTGGTCTCATGATGTGAGGCATCCAGTGCTCTGTGGAGTGTCTGAACCTCTTTCTGAGATACGTCCACCTCTATCCGGACACTGTTGACCTCCTGTTGTGAGGCATTCAGCTCTATGCGAAGAGTGTGAACCTCTTGCTGGAAGACTGCCATCTGCTTCAGTGCCTCCTCATACTTCCGCTTTAGCGTAGCCACCATTTTATCAGATTGGCTCTGCTTTTCATCCATGGCGGAAATAGTAGCATTTGCAGTATCTAGCTCAGTCTTGAGATCATCCAATTCTGTCCCAGATTCAGAGTACATTGCGAGCACCGTCATCTGTAACTCAGCATTATCTGCTCTCTCAAGTTTCAATTGTTCTCGAAGTAGATCACAGTCATGCCTGGCAATTTTCAGGGCGTCTTCAGGGCTGGTCAAGGGATCGTCACTCACTGGTTCTGGCTCCGCTTCCCTGGGATGACTGGTTGAGGGTTCCGCACTGTTGGCACCGGACAGACACTTCTTTGGGGTACACGATTTCTGCATTAGGCCCTCTGGATATTCGGTTATCCGCGGGACAAATTCTCCATTTTCTCTAGGCTGCAGGGCAACTCGGTCCCCCTTTTCTTCCACAGGATCTGCGGACGTGTCTGTTCCTTCCACGGTAAGTGAAGAACCGCTTTTCTTTTTCTTTTTCCGCTTTTTTGTTTTGGATGACTCTGTCCCATCAGGAATACTGGGGTCTCCTTCTTTATTTGATACTTTAGCAGCTTCATTATATACACCAGGCTTTTCTTGCAGTTGCTTTAGCTGACAGAAATATTGGGTGATCTGCTGCTCCCGCTCTTTCTCTTGTCGACCATATTCGTCATCATAGAGGGCGGTATTTTCTGTTCGTGCCGAGTTCAGGCACCCCCACCATTCTTGGGGTGTTTTGTGGATGTGACTCGGTTTGGGTTCCCCGTAAGAGATGTCTTCCTCTTTATTGGACTGGAAGGGCCACTCTTCCGTGGTGTAGGGTTCATTACAGGAACGCTGCATCTTGTCTTCCATTTTTAGGTTATCAGGTGTAATTTTCTTTCTGACCTCAGGAGGCGCTATTGCAGGTGTTGCCACTGTATTTGCTAGAACCCCCAATTGTGGTAGTCCTACAGGTAGGCATATTTTGCTTGTATAGGTCGTTGCTCTCACAGGCATCTCTGTAGACTTTTCTTTCTTGGGTAATTTTTTACAATATCAGCAGTTCTGTGCATGCATTTTCTCTTATCAGGTATTCAAGATGTGCAGTTGCTAGGTAAAAACGTCTATTTGCTTTACACAATTTACTTGCTAGTTGTAATCTCTCATTAGGTATGCTGAATGTGTGGTTGCTAGGTAAAAAGTTCTGTTTGCTTTACACCATTTACTTGCTAGGTAAATACCTCCGCTTCAGCAACAGAATTTGGTTTTCTGCTTGAGTTCATTAATTTTCAGTCTCATCTTTGGGTATTATGGCATTCACACTTCACCCTTTGGGTGTCTTTTTTGCTCCCAAGATATATATAGGCAGACATTTTTACTTGCAGAAAAAAAAACATTCATTGCAGTGGACTATTTCTTTCATTCCCGGCAGGGTGACTCAACACTCAGTAATTGGCTTTGAAATACCTTTTACACAGTTCAGCAATCCCTTTTTCCCCTATAGGGCAATTTTATACTCAGCATTTGTTTGCTAAAAATTCCCCTGCTCAGCACAGTCTTGTATCAATTTTCACACTTTTCTGCATATACTCCATTCACAGCTGGTAGCCCTATGCGGTGTGGCAACCTTTATTTGCAAAATCAGTACCACTCGTGGGTCACCATCTGTATTCACTGCTTCAGCGAAACTTTTGAAAACAACAAACACCTATCCCTTTTTAAGGGCTGACTCACTTCTTGAACCCTGACTATGGCTGGAAGGCAAAACCCCTATTTCAATGACCATATTACACTTTGTGATAGGCAAATAAGGTTTAGCTGCTTCAGCAGTCTCTCTCCTCTTGGGATTGGGGAAAAGAATCCATCTGTGGTTTTGTAAGTTTCAGTGCAGTGTAAGTTTCAGTGGTGTGTATCACTTTAACTCTGGTCTCTGCTGCATGAGATTTTTTTTTAGGTTGCTCAGACTGTTTGTAGGCAAAAAGCATTAAAAAAAAATTTCACATAAAAAATCTCCGGTCCTTTCTAACTTCAAAGACGACTTCTCATCTCACTTCGGACACCATATGTAGATGGACGTTCACAGAGGTACACAATTGGAGACTTTATAAGGTGAAATTATAACGAGGCTTTATTGTGCCTTTTCCTTAACATCAGGAAACCATCCAAACAAGGGGAAAACAAAGCTTCTATTCACTTGGGAGTGGTTCTAGTGAAATACTATGCAATTCACAACTCCCTTAGTTAAGCATGTCTCCCAGCCCCAAACACATAGCATGAAATGAACAGATATAAAAAGTCTTGTAATAAAAGTCTTATCTGTTCCTTGTAGTTTGGAGGGGAAATCTTCTCTGTCCCTGGTTGCTACCTTTTCTTCAGGGGTTGTCAGCATTCAGGTTTAGAAGTTTCCCCTGTGTCTTGGAAGCAGCTCTGCTGTGTCTTCTGGCAGAGCTCAAGACATGGTCAGCTCCAGGGATCTGTGTTCTCTTGGTCAGTCTCTCCTGGGAGACTCAAGAACCTCTGCTCTGTCTCCAATGTTCAGCTCACATGTGAGCTAAGGAGTCACTTCCTGTCTCAACAGACAGGCTTTTGTAAGCAATCTAAATCAGGCAGGTGGTGTTTATTAATTGACTACCAGCAGTTAACCACCACACTGCTAGATTAAAGGCACATTACTTGAACAGGGATTACTCCCCTGTGACAATGACCCTTTTAGCGGTCATGACGAATGCTTTTTCATCTTCACAATGGAAATCAGATTACATTTTAAAAACAAAGTAGAAAATTGATGTGTCTGATAGAATTGAACAAAACCACACTTGCCTAAACAAGTGAAAAAGACCCCTATATAACTAGCACGCATGGGATAGTTATATAATATGTACAAAATAAAACTTAACCTTTATTGGTTTATGAAATGATAAATGAATGAGAATAAACACTAAAACACAGACACGCAACACTAATAGTTAAAACAAGTATTAAACAAACGGCCTCCAAATCAAGAAACACAATGATTGGAGAGGTAAACAGAGGGACTATTAGAGACTGGCACCTTGAAATGTTCTAGTCCTAATGTTGAAGATGCCTCAGGGTGGTAAATATATATAGGTACAGAAAAGTGTGGTATATATATATGTTGTAAATAGCAATCTCACACCCTCCGACCACTCCTGATAAGATTGTCACTCAAGAAAAATTTTATTGTAAGCAAGCTGCAAAGGAAAACAGCGGGAGGTGCGATTACAAAAAGCACCTAACTGATAGGTGATGATACAAAAATAGTATTCTAACCAAATATATACTTATTGCAGCCTAATAGAGTGGATATTAGAGGCTAAATGTTTGCCTAATTCATTGTATTCACACTCTATACAAAAGAGATAACAATTACAGATAGTCCTTGTGAGCAACGCAATTAAAAACTAAATAGTATAAAAAATGGGCTACAATGTAGCTAGGAATATATGACTGGTGAATGGAAATCCTAGATTTATTGTATTTATAACTAACAGTCAAAGTATCCATTCAACAGACTGGCAGTGGTATATAAGTACATCAAATTACCAGAGCCTAATAAGAGCAGAATGTAATGAAATAAAATTCTGCTCAGTTACTCTATGGTGGAAGCGGTAGCTAGATAATAATTGTATCTTATTCGTTAATATGGGGTACATAAAAAAGATTTTTTTTTTATAATATATAACCCCAGCGAATAGTGTACAGTTATATAACCCTAGTCAGCATATTGTATTTGTAGCCATCTTTATAGTCTGGAACCAGAGGTGGTGTTTATCAGCTGTTTCAGATAGTAAAGTTTGAGTAAGTGTCTGCCTCATAATGCAGATAATTCACAGCTCCGGTAAACATACATGCTACTGAGCTCCACCCGGCGTGGTGTATTAATGAACACCACAGAACGTGAACTGCCGAGTGGAGTAGGCTGACTGGGTATCTATCGTACAAAACGGCGGCTCTCCACACTGAAGGTACAGAGGGAGGCTGCCCGCTATTGTCTGCACATCACTGCGCTATCACACGGGATGACGTCATAGAGTAGCGCTACTCTATGCTTCCACATGATGTGGAAAATTAAATAGGCAAAAGTATTGGAGTTGCATTCATAAGAATTATAACAATATGATTCTTGCTGAGAATCTTATCTCTATGGCAACACACCGATGACGCATGTGAGAACGAGTCTGATTTCACATCCAAAAATTATGAGAAGTCACAAGTAAACCGGAAGTTGTCATGTATGATGCATTTGTACACCATGAGGTCACCAATAACATCAATACAGTATTTAAAGAAGGATTTGGAAGATTCCACACAGGACTTGGAAGAAGGACTGTATGGGTCATAAACATCGCCCCTAGATCTGTAGGTCTGCACCTCATCTTCAAGGAAGTTTGGATGACATCAGATAAAGCATGAAAGAAACAACTTCCACCATAATGAAGAGAATCGAGCCACACACTACATATTGGGTGAGAAGTTCCAATATGGAGAATATGCTACCTATTTCCGTCTTTTGGAGTTCCTTGCATCATTAATTTTGTTTGACTGCATATATAATGAGCAGGACATTGAAATCTAACAAGCCATACAAAGAAGGGCACCGATAGTGACCCCACCCAGAATATTACATACGGTATATGTGATATGTTATGAGGAAGCAGACCTCATAAGGACATTGTTTAATATTTTTTTTATTCCCCCCCCCATCTTTTTTCTACCCTCATATTTCTTGCTCTTCATCTTCTTTTTTTTTGCATACTAAGAAAACCTTTTTGACATAAGAGGCCAAGAGATAGTTGAATACAATTATTGTTTTTTTTTTTAAACTTTGGAGTGCTTCATTCCTACATTGCTATTTTATTTTTAACTTAAGTTAATGCCTCTTTAAGTCAATAGCTGATCTCTGTGAATCTGGAATACCTGGTGCAGGTATATTTCAGCACAAAAAAAACCCAGAACATTGGTTGAACAGCAACTCTGCAAAGAAGCCCTGATCAGCTCACCGGGTAGTACTGCATAAAAATAAAAAAAACGTTTATTGAGCTACATATTAAAAAGCAAAAGACATACTGGGGACAAAACAGGGAAAATTCTCCTCCCACACGTTTCACGCTAATCACATTTTTCACTGCTGCTAAACCCCCACTACCACCACAACTTAAACTAATTATCACATCATCACCTCCTCCACTGATATCAGTCGCTTCCATTTTCTCTCATTTAAGAATATTTACAGTCACATTTTTTTAACATTCTTTAGTTATCACATTTAGTGGGGTTTTTGGGGGCAAATTTGTGAAAATTCTGGCATTTTCTAAATTTTGTTCAGGTTTTTTTTCCCCGCGAATATTTGCAATCTGCAATTTTTTTAGTTTTCATATATTCTAATTTAAAGAAGTAAGTTTAGATTTTCTTTTGAACTTCAACAAGTTTGCGAGTTTTCAAAAAAGCAAAAATGATGGGTGAATTTGTATTTTGGCAAAAAAAATGGGCCCATTTCTAATTTTGGATCTGCAGTGGATTGACTGGTTCCTTTGGTACGTGGATTTCCGCGGATAAATCTCAAAAATGGTGATTCACGTTTTGCGGATTTTTTATTATTTTTACCAATACACTCTGTGGATTTCGCAACACGTAGATGGATTTGTAGAATCCACTTTGAGGATTCAGCAATCCGTTGGTGGATTCTTTACATAACTGTCTGTACAGCTACGGCTGCCTTCATCCTAATGCGGCCGTATCGGCGCAACTCTGAAAACCGCGGGCAGATGCAGTATTTTTTTGTTTTCTGGAATATGTTCTGGTATTTTAGCGCTCGTAATATTGAATATATGCAACATGAATGCGGTATGAAAGCGGCATGAACGCGGTGAAGTGCGGTGAAGTGCGTGGCATTCGGAAAAAATCCCCGAAAAAATTCAGAGATGTTGGAGAATAAAAGGGGCCGCGGCTGTATCTACCGTATTACATGTATTTGAATGATTATGTAGCACACAAGTACAACATTTGCAACTCTTAAAAAATGCAATCATCTGTCAATTTTCATGTGCACATACCTTGCTAACATTTTTTATGCACGTTACTATCACCTGAAAAAAGAGAGTCCGTCTGACCATTCCTAATCAAATAAATGTACAACTGACCTAGTATGTATATATGTATGTATATAATTACTTATATAGCACCATTTATGTACATAGTGCTTCAGAGCAGTAATACAGTACACGTGACATAATATTACAAGACATAGTGGCAATAAGTGCATCAGACATAAAAGTGACATTAGGTAAAGGACTCTCTTCCCCAAAGAGCTTATAATCTAATTGGTAAGTAGGGAGAACATAGAGACAATATGAAGGTGTTCTGGTAAGTGCATATGAGATGTGTAGTATCAGCTAACTTAGCTACCCACATGCATCATTAAAGAGGTGGGTTTTTAGAAAGATCTTATATGTGCTAGTTGGATAATGAGGGGGAGGACATTCCTGAGGTGTGGGCCAGTGAGTGAGAAAGGTTTAAGGCTGGAGAGGGACTTAGATACAAAATGGGTAGCGAGAAGGCATCTTTGAGCAGAACGCAATAGTCAGAATGGTGTATAGTGCGAAATTAGGGACCTAGATGTAAAGAGGAGCAGAAGAGTGTATAGCTTTATAAGTGAGAAGAATTGAGTGCGTAATACAGGATTTGATAGGAAGCCAGGAGAGAGATTTTAGCAGGAGAGATGCTGAGAAAGATTTAGGAGAGAGTAAAGTGATTCTACCAACAGCATTTAGGATAGATTGATGCGGAGACATGTGGCCGAACAGCAGAAGGTTACAAAAGTCAAGACGGGAGAGAATGAGGGCCTGCATTACAATTTTAGTAGTAAAGAAACAGAGGAAAGAGCGTATATTTGCGATGTTGTGCAGGAAAAAACTGCAAGTTTTAGCTACATTTTTAATGTGATGGAGAATGTGAGGGTGGAGTCAAATGTGATACTGGGTGTATTATAGTGCTGCCAATAGTAATGTAGAAGGGGGCAGTAAGGACAGGCTTGGGAGGAAGTATGAGCTTGGTTTTTTACATGATACTTTTCAGGTGGCAGAGGGCCATCCAGGATGATATAGCTGAGAGACATTCAGAGACTTTGGTCTGTACAGAGGGTGTAAAGTCAGGGGTTTAAAAATAAATGTGTGTGTCATCAGCATAGAGGTGATATTTTAACCCAAGAGATGCGATAAAGTCACTTAGGAAAAGTGTGTAAAGAGAAAAGAGAAGAGGTCCCAGGACAGACCCCTGGGGTACCCCCACTGAGAGACGGATAGAGGAGGAGGAGATGTTAGTAAAAGAGACACTGAATGTATGATGGGAGAGGTAAGAGGAAATCCAGGATAGAGCTTTGTTACGGATACCAAGAGTATGGACAATGTGAAGGAGAAGATGGTGGTCCAAGTATCAAAGGCTGCAGAGAGGTCTTGCAATATGAGTATGGTGTAATGACCTTTGTATTTGGCAGCATGAAGTCCATTAGTTAATTTAGTGAGGGCTGTTTCTCTGGAGTGGGCAGTGTGGATGCCAGATTGTAGAGGGAATAGGAGGTGAGAAAATGGAACAAGCGAGAGAATATAAAGTGTTCAAGGAGTTTTGAGGCAAAAGGAAGAGAGACATGTAGAATCAAGCTTGATGTTTTTCAGTAATGGTATAACTGTTGCATGTTTGAAGGAGGAGGGAAAGATAGAAGAGTGGAGGGAGGAGTTGAAAATGTGTGTGAGTGTATGGATTAGAGTAGGAGCAATAGGTTTTTAGGAGATGGGAGGGAATGGAGTCAAGAGGACAAGTGGTAGAGGAAGAAGAAATCAGTAGTGACACCTTCCTCTGTGACAACGGAAAAAGAGTTGAGGATTGGAAGGCAGGTGGAGAATTAGGAAGAGGTGTAGAATGTGAGGAAGATACAGAGGAGATGTCTTGATGTATGGAATCAATTTTAGTCTTGAAATAGTCAGCAAAATCCTGAGGTGAAATGGAGGAAGAAAAACAAGTAAGAGACGGGGGTCTGAGTAGAGAGTCAACAACAGAGAAGAGTCAGCGTGCATTACACTTATGCATTGATTAGTAAAGAAAAGTAGATTTGTTTAGCCTGGGAGAGGGAAGGGTTGAAACAGCATAAGATGAATTTGTAGTTAAGGAAGCCTGCCAGAGTGTGAGATTTCCTCCAGAGGAACGAGTACAGGAACACAGCATGAGTGTGTGGTAATTTAGCAAGGGTCTGGGGTTAAAAGGGCGATAATGACAGAGAGACATATGAAAAAATATGATTTCACAGACAGTTTCTGTCTCCGTCAATGGGTTAATCATTTTTGTATTCTCTTCTTTTATGAAAAGGCTTATTTAAATGTTTATCAGTTAGGCAAAGTGGAGCAGCCCTGGAGATTCACAGGGGAGGACTGCTCATTGCCTATGCATGGAAGCGTTGTAGGAAGATTAAAATAACATTGAGTATATTCTGTAAATGAAGGAGAGAACTAAAAGAAGCCTCTGGAGTCCATTATAAATTTTAATAATACATCAAGGTAATGTAACTGAATAACCGATCTCTGAGGGAAGAATCACAACATTTGGCTAATATTACAATTTAAATGATGAAAACAAAAAGAACTTTTAGTTAATCTTGTCTTTCTGCTTTTATTCTTCAGGCTCTTTTTTTTTTATTTTCCCTGAATCCAAAACACCATGTAAACAAATAAAAGTATGGGAGAAAATAAACAGTTTGGCATCTCGGTAGATTAATTAATGCGCTTCAGCTTTGGCACCGGTAGTCAAAAATTATGTGCATAAATAATATCACTAATTAAAAAGATGCAGATTAACATGCAAATAATGTTAATGAGGATCTGCAATTCCAGAGTGGATTCGCATAACATCAACAATTTAATGGGTTGGAAGGCTTGTGTTTGCATTACATTAATATATTTCAAAGACCTTGCATAAAAAAGTTCTGTTGGAGCCTCGTCTCCCACTTGTGAGTTGTAAATTCTGTGGGCAGTAGCAAGCACTCATCGGCAGATGCCAAAGTCATTATCTGAAAGACGGTTGAGATGCTGCCATGTGCCAGTGTGACCAGCTGTTGGGAGCTGGGCAGTAGGTACTGCACTGTGTCAATTAATCGCAATACCTAGGCAGTCTCGATTTCTATTTGAACTGATAAATACTTCATCCTCTTATAGTGTTATTTATAGGGAAATTATTTTACAATAAGTCAAGTTTTTATTTATTTTTTTATTTTTAACTTACCTATGATGTGTTATAGATTTTGAATGTATAATAAAAAATGATTAGGAAAATGTTATTTCCAACTGATACTAGGCAAAAAAACATTTAATTTAATGTTAAGGGGAAATAAAATCATACAGCTTAATGTTTCCAATGAGTCTTAATAATTCTAATTTAGAAATGAACATGTGTAATTGTCCTGAATATTATTTGAACTCTTTTTCAAAGTATTTAGTTATTGTAAGTTGCCATTCTATCAACACTCTTTTAAACAGCCTTGCTGGTTGCCTGTGCCTTGTTATTTCATATATTACTGGGTAGCAGAAGTGGTAGACACATAGTAACCGGCAAAACTTGCTCATCAGCTTTCTATTTCCTTGTGAATGATAGCAAAAACAAGAAATAAAATGGGTGACAGTTAAATATTCTATATCATGGTGATAGCAGAATTTGTCAATCCTCCTGGCATTGAGAATATTCTCTAAGGACATTTGAAAGGGGGAGAAACAGCAGTTGTTCACAGCTGAGGGCTCTTTGCTCTGCCAAAAATTACGCATGTACACATCACAAAGACTCTTCTGAACAACATTACAAGAAGCATTTGAAAAACTGGGGCCAGATATAAAAGGGAGAAGATCAAAAATATGTAACAAAAAGGGCAAAAAAAATTACCAGAAAATGTAATGTTACATTTGTTTAAAGTGGAAGAGGAGCAGGAAGAAGGGAAGTAGGAACAGTTGATGACAGTAAGGAGGAGGTGCCAGTTAGCTGCATTGTGGAAGGGGGCATTATAATGTTATCAGGGGAGAGAGTGAGGTACTTGTGAGGGTGGGTACAGTTCAGAGAGGAGGATTGCTGGTTACAGGGTGCAGGGTGATGGTATAAAGTAGGGAGAGAGAGGAATGAAGTTGCGGTGAGGGTAGGAGCAGGTCCAGGAAGAGGGGCACTAGTGACAGGGTGCAGGATGATAATATGGGGTGGGGAGAGAGAGAGAGTAATGAAGTACCTGTGAGGGTGGGTGCGGTGGTGGTATGGGGTGGGAAGAGAGAAAGGAGTAAGACACAAAACTAAAAATGTGTAAAATTTTATTCAGTGTGAATGGAGATAGGAAATGAGGCATGTGAGGTGCACAATTTCTTTGTGCCTGGTTTATTATGGGGTATTCCCCTGTGGAAGTCTGATGTGTAACGCATTGGATTTAACCTCACAGGCCACTGTAGATCCTCTTTGATGCACAAAATCCAAACTTGCTCGTTTGGTCAAAGCATCTATGACTTCCATATCGCAACCGTGAATCCGCCTGAAGGTAACTGCTGACAATCCAACCCCCTTTCGGCTCTGCACGAACGGAGGAAGGAGAGATAAGGCAATGGACCCTCATCCATAGTTCCAACTCGGAGGGACCGACGCTGCCAGACAACAGGGTGAACGAGATCTACTGACAGGAACCCCATAGACTCCAGTTGCATGCAGACAAGGAGGAAGGGAGATCAAAGCTGTCATGCTGGAAATATATATATATATATATATATATATATATATATATATATATATATATATATATATATATATACACATATATATATATATATATATATACACATATATATATATATATATATATATATATATATATATATATATATATATATATATATATATATATATATATATATATATATATATATATTCAAAATGCACATTGGAAATAGGCGTTTGTGACTGCAACTATTTTTTTTATGCCAGTCTGTTTAAATAAAAATCGTTATAATGCCATGGTATTTTTTTCTTCTATTTTTTTTAAGATCTAACCACTGCCTGGGAAACCTAGCAGTATATCTCCATATTTTTTGCCCGGCACAAGAAAATCTACAATATAAGAATATATGTAAGTGCCCTTTATACATCAAATTGGACACTCTGGTATTTGTGCTCAGTAATACACTGCTGTTTTCTCCTATCTTTTACATATTATATCTATTTGCTGAGTCCATACGCAGAGAGGGCATACCCTGTAGTTGATATTGTTGAAAAAGACATATGTCAATTGAGTTCAAGATATGTTAAATGTATGCTATATATACTCATCCTATATTCCTATTTACAGTATATTAATACTGTGGAAGTCAAACAATAAACCATCGGGAAATATGCAATGGGAAAAATAATGGGAAAAATAAATTCCTTCCTGACTCCAGTCAACATCTTTCCTATGTTTACTTATTTGTTTTATCCCTGTATACCTTTTCTATTTAAAAATTAGGTCAAGCATTTTCTGAAAGCTATCCATTGTAGCTGCAATCAAAGTCTCTATGGGTAATGAATTCCACATTTGTTGCTGGTCACCCACCTGAAGAAAGTCCTGCTGGGTTTGAAACGTTGAGCCTGGTTAGCATGCTCCACAATAGTTTATAGACTTGGTCTTTTTCTTGGGAATAACCACTAAGACAGTGAGTTCACTGAGTGCAACCTTTTTCTATGATTTCATTTTCATTGTTGGTGTGGTCATACTATTTAAGTTTAGTACCTCTTGTATATTATTATTCCTTTCTGCTCAAACTATATCTTATTATTTCTTAATGTAAAGAACACTTTCCTTTGTTTATGGTGACATCACCATTACTCCAGTCTTAAGGGATTACCCTGTGTTGTTTGTACTGTTCTTGCAATGAATAGTTCTTTTGAAAGTTCCTTATAAATTCACTTAATAAATTTGAATATAATTATCATAACCCCTCTTAAATGCTTATTTTCTCATGTAGACAGACCTATTTAGCTAGCCTTTCCACATAAATAAGAGATTCTATTCCATTTATTAATTTGGTGGCTCTTCCCTGTACTTTTTCTAGTTCCATAATATTTTTTTAATAAAGTAGTGCACAAAACTGTACTCCATATTCAATGTGTGGTATTACTAAGAATTTATACAGTGTTACAATTATGATTTCTTCCCTTTCATCCATATCCCATTTAATATAGGGTAATATCTTATTTGCCTTTGCAGCTACCGCCTGACATTGAGCAATAAGCTTGCTATCGATGTGCTTTCCTACAGTAAATCCTTCTCCATCAATGATTGACCTAATTTTGTCCCATTTAATTTGTAAGTCTATTTATTCTTGCTTTCCAAATGCATGACCTCACATTTATCTATATTAAACCGTATCTGCCATTTACCTGCCAAAGTTTCCAGTTTATCCAAGTCCTTCTGTAGAGAAATTACCTCCTGCTTTGATTTGACTAATTTACATAATTTTGAGTTATGAACAAAGATGGAGACCTTGTTCTCTATGCCAACCTTAAGGTAATTAATAATCAAGTGAAAAGCAGTGGCCCTAGTTCTGAACCTTGAGATTCAGTACCTCCACTTACAACTTTAGCCCAACCTGAAAAGGTTCTTTTTATGTCAACTCTCTGCTGTCTATCCTTCAACCAGTATTCAATCCAGGTGCAAATATTTTTACTGAGACCAATTATCTCTATTTTGTACACTAACCTCTTATGTGGAATCTTATCAAAAACCTTTGCAAATTATAAGTACACTACATCTGCATTGCCCTGGTCAAAGAAACTAATAAGGTTAGTTTGGCATGACCTATCCCGCATAAATCTATTCTGACTATTACTCGTAATTGTGTTATCCATTAGGTATTCGTGGATGTTATAACTTACTAAACATTCATACATTAAGCGTAGCTCCTTCCTATTGATGGCAGGCTTACAGGTCTGTAATTGCCAGGTTGTGATCTAGCTTAATGCCAATCTTGTGGTACTGAGCCTGTGGAAATGGAGTCCTTGAATATTAACTATAATGGTTTAGTTATTACTGAACTTAGCTCCTCAAGGACCCTTGAGTACACGCCATCGGGGCCAGGTGCTTTATTTACATAAATTTTGTCAAGCCGCCTTTGCACTTTTATCCATGTTAACAAAATTTTAGTTAATATTGATATTGTGGATTTCTCCTGTTACAATATTTTTGCAAATTGTTTCTCCTTGTAAATGCAGTCTAATAATATATTTAATATCTCCACCTTCTACTTATTTCCAATAATTTGCCTGTCCATCTCACACTGAAAAGGTCCCTTTAAAATGTTATTTTCAAATATTTTCTTATTAATGTACTTACATCACTTTTAAGGGTTGATCTTACATTCTATTACAATATTTTTTTAGTTTTCAATTTTGCTAATCTGATATGATGTCTCTATTTGTTATTACTTCTATTTTGTTTGATATTACCAGTCCAGTACTATCCCTCTCCTGGTTGGTTCATCAGTATTTTGGGTCTTGTAATGATCTTTTACTACACCTAAAAAACAGTTTTCTTTAGTTGTACTACTAATCTCATTGCTCCGGTCAATGTTGGATAATTAATCTCACCCATTATTAAAATGTGGCCTAGTTTTGCTGCCTTCTCCATCTGCAAAAGTAGTTTGGCTTCTTCAGTTTCCAGGTGGTTTATAGAATATTTTAACAAACATTTTTTTTTTTACTTCTACCTCCACTGCAAATTTATATAAAAAAAGTCTCTACATTTTCATCAATCCATTCATAAAAGATTTTAAATCTGGATTAACATATAAACATACTCCACCACCTCTTCGATTTGCTCAATCCCCCCAAAAAGGGAATAACCGTCTAAATGAATTGCCCAGTCATGAGTTTGATCCCATGGTGTTTCAGTAATTTCTATACATGATATTATAGATTATAATGGGAATATATATATATATATATATATATATATATATATATATATATATATATATATATTAGATTTCTAATACCTTATTTGTTGATCTTTGAAGAAGGTTACAATGTAAGACCAAAATGTTGTTGACTGTTGAGAGTTTACCAGTCAAAAACTGAATAAAACTTTTCTACATAATTAATTGTCACATTACACCACATTCTGTTCATACATAATTAACATCTACATAATTAATTGCCACATTCTGTTCCACTTCATTCGGGTGGTGGATTAAGCATCCACTGTCTTTCATTTGTTTTTCAATATTCTTTTTGTATTTACTGTACTGCATTTTTGGTGATATCTGCTTAAACTGTTAATTCAGAACAAAATATCCCCCACTCAGAATTCTTTAAATATCTCCAGATAAGAGCATTCTACAACAAATTGGCCCCATACCCCCCCCTGACTAAATTCGAAAAGCTCTGTCGGGCAGAAACCGACACTAAGGGACTTATATCAACGATATATAAAGAAGTAGTCGATCTCTCAGCATCACACCAACACACCCCTGCTTTTAGAAACCAATGGGAGACGGACCTAGGAGAGATTCTAGAAGAGGACGATTGGAACACCATATTTTTAGCCACAGCCAAAAGTTCTATTTGCACCACACTAAAGGAGAACGCATATAAAGTACTCATGAGGTGGTACCTCACCCCACTCAAATTATCTAAGTTCGTGCCAGGCTCCTCCCCCCTATGCCCCAAGCAGTGCGGAGGAACGGCCGACTTGTTACATATGCTGTGGTCTTGCCCACGAATAGCCCAAATATGGGACAAGATTAGAAATTGGATACAGAGGATTTTTGACCTCACTATTCCCCCAGATCCTTGGCTGTTCCTCCTGAACAGACCTCTAAAAGATCTAACAAAATCCCAAAATAAATTAATTTCTCATTTTGCAATTGCAACGAGATGTGAGATCGCAGCACTATGGAAACGCCCCGACATACCAAACATCCCAAAGATTCTGAATCGATTATGGTTTATCTGCCAGATGGAAAAGTTAACGAGTCTGGTTAACGACACTGGTGACAATTATCTAAACGTCTGGCTGCCATGGTTAGCACAGACAGACATCCCCGGGGTTGAGCGTAACACAATTTGGCATTGATAATGGTAGATGCGTTCTCCTGTAGGAGTGAGCGATCTCAAAGATCCCGTTCTATCTTATATACTTCAACGCTCAGGCACCAGCTTACTCATTCTACGACTGACAACTGGAGTATCTCTCGTGACCCGGTGATACCAACATCTAGTATTCAGTTACCTCCCTTCCCTATCCCCCCTGCCATTTCCTAACCCTCCTCCCCCTTCCCCACCTCCACCCCCCCCCTTTTTTTTTTTTTTTTTTTCCTCTTTTCCCCCCTCAACCCCGGTTCAACCCCATTTTCCACGGCTCAGTAGGGCGCGAAAAGTCGTGGAACACCCACTTTATATACAGCACAATGTTTCAAAGATTGTATTTATTTTACTACGATGCACAAAGTAACTATGTAATGTATGTTTTATTGTATTTCTTACGCAAAAAAATATTTCAATAAAATACAAGTTATAAAAAAAAAAAAACTGTTAATTTATTGGCCCGTGCTGCGGAATATGTTGGTGCTTTGTAAATAACCCATGGTAATGACAATAATAATACATTTGCATTAAGATGTAAAATGTAGGTTGAATTCTAGAGAATTTGCAAAGTTGTAAACAAAGGGGAAAAAGAAATCAGAAAATGAGTAAATGTTAGAAGTCTGCCTATGTGATAGAGAATATGATGATCACTTCCAGCCACATATATTTATTATCAGTCTACCAAGGAACTTTGACCAGAATTCAATTGAAAGGAATAGCAGTTAACATGTGATTGAGATCTAACACTCTTTACCAGATCGTAATCACCTATTTAACCCAATAAACATGTCAATTACATGAATTCACTAGTAGGGACTGCCCCTTTATATATTTAATATGAACGCTATAAAGGCTGGTCATATTACCATATTCTGCAATACTAATGTTACATAGGTTCTTTCTACATCTTGAAGAAATTTCAAATTGACACCTTATTTTCCTATGATCTTCTCAAGGCATCTATCTGTCTGTCTTTTGGAAATAAGTGTTTTAGGATTAACCTCCTCTTATGAGCTGAATACGGCACATGTTTTTTTTAACTCAGTATATTGATGTTCAAGAAGCTTTATTTGAGTTTCCATTTACACAAGAAAGTGGTATTGCGTTTCACTTTTTATTTGATTACATTCTTGTGAAATCGTCCACTAATTTTACAGTTCAAAATCTCTGATTTACATATCTTACCACTGACCTCTGTAACTCTGTATTCTTTCTCCAGATACTTTTGATATGGGCTGTTAAAATAATCATCATTAACTATACTAACAAAGCAGTATTTATTGAAGATTTAATTAAATGTGTTGCTTTGTTTTTTGTAGTCAAGTTTTTGCTTAAACAGCAGGTTAGAAACATACAATTATTTAAACAAAGCACTAAAAGTATATACATTTGTTAAGGTTTTTGTGCAAAACCAATGCCTTTACATGGGATACTTAATGAGCATTTTTTCAGCTTTCTTTGAGTATGTTGCTATTTGCAAAGATGCAAAAATAATTTCTAAAATGGTATTATAGGAAGTTGTATATAGACCAATGACTTAATATACATAAATCTTTAACTTTGTTCAGATAACCAGAATTTTATCAAAACACAATATGATTTAGAACCACTGCAACATCCTGAGAAGTCTGTCTTTAAAAAACAGACTAGTATATAAAAGTTTATTAATAAAGTTAGTTGAATTGACCTCTCAGCTGTCATGATATTTGTGGGTTCATAAAGCAGTAAAGCATTTCAATGTGAGACAAACGTTTTAATAGCAAGCAACAGCCACAACAACTCCCCTTGCGTTACAGCAAAGGATCTTCTCTAAATTCCCTTATTTATACCACTGATAAATATAATGTTATAATATCTTCACTCTCAAGAAAACAACAATTTCAACACAAATGTCTGCATATAAAATAAACTATACTTCAATACATACTGTACAACTGTATTTAACTCTTGACCAACATTTGTTCTTTATGTTAAGTTACCTAAACAAGTCTCAATGAGATTTTCAGGGCGTTTGATGTTCCTCACTGGTCTACTCAATGCTGGCCATCCAGCTGAATTCAAGTATTCATCTTGTTGCACGTCCTTTTTGTTTGTATGGCTGTCAGTGTTTCTGAGCTGTCATTTATTACCTTAAGGTCTATTCCACTTCTCCAAAATGTGTTCCACTAGTGTGTGTAAACTAGATTGGATGTTGTGCCATTGTGGTATCTCTCTGGCTCCAGATATTAGAGAGTTGATACCACAGATAAACTTGATCTCGGGCTGTCAAACTGATATTTTTGTTTCCCTTTCCGCTGTTCTTTCCTCTCTCTTATTTGCTCATTGTCTTGAGATTTCAGCAAGTTGTCAATTATCAGACAATTTGACATAATCCGCCCTGTCAACAGTTTGGCTGGAGAAAAACTGTGCTTTCGTAAACTAATAAAGCTTTATAATAAATATATAGATACAATAAAATTCTACATAAATTCCCACTGCATTCAAAAGTTTATTTTAATAAGATTCTTTCTGATCTTTGCACTAGTCCGTTTGATTTAGGATGATTTAGACTAGAAACAAATCCTGATCCATGACAATTTTCAGAAACAGCCAGGGAAAATTGTCGCCCATTAGCATTGAAGACCTAATCAGAATACCATGTCTGGCAAATATGCCCTTCATACTTGCTGACACAGATCAACTGCTGGTATCACTTAGGGTACAAATATTTGGATCTGTATATGTTGATACTGTGATACTGTATATTTGAATATACTGTAGTAGTTCTCCATGCCCAGGAACTGCTGAACATCCTCATTTAACTGTTGATAAGGCATAATTTCAGTGGTATTTCATTTGTCGTATTTTACACCTTCATGGGAAATAGTGTCACAAATAAATATTAATTATTTAACCTCAAAAATGCATTTCATGTTTGCAGCTCTATTTGTTTCCAAATTCTGCTATCATTAAGCTTAAAATTATGTTCTTCTTTAGTTTAATGGAGGTTTTACACCCTCAATATTTTTTTTAAATCATATGTATAGTTTTGTGATACACCTCTGGTGCTGAAGCTATGCAAAAAGATATGCGTGAGTATTGGTATCTTCCAAATGGGCTATTAAATGTACATAATTTTGAACTGCCTAAATCCTCTAATTTACTGAAAAACTGTGCATTTGATACCCGAGCCATAATCTCACGAATTGAAGTGTTCCCTTTTAATAGCTTTATTAAGATCTCTAGGATCTAGGCATATGCATAACTGACCATTGCTTTTTTTTTCAAGTAGCACTAGAAAATTCAACAAGCTTTATTTGAGTAGAACTAGAGAACTAACCCAGTTCATCAGTTCCTCATTTTTTTGTATCACTTGTAGTCCTTCGGTTCCTGCTCGGCTTTAAGTTTATCATTTAGAGCAAAGGGCACTTTTAACATAGATGTACTGTATGACTGTCATGAATTGCCTGTTTATCTTAAATATATTTTCACCTGGCAAGCATCCATACCCTTGAAACAAGTCCTAGAATTTCAAAAACAGTGTCTTGACTAGTGTCAGTGTAATCGTGTTTTGAGAGTACCCATATTGAGTTGCTCACAGACCTAAAATTGGTGTAAAATTCTTAGGTACCACAATAAATGGCAGTTTGTATGTTGTGTATTTTATGATCAATGCTCACAATACATCCTCTGCTGATATATCGGTTCCAGAATAATCTGTTACATTTATTTTTGTTGGTCTCGGTTTTGGCTTGTTTTCAGTCTCTTCTATTCTTTTTCAGAATGTTAACCTGAGCTCCAGTTTCCAGTTTCAAAGGAATGAGGTTTTGATTTAGTGTCATTGGTGGTATCCACTCCCTCTCATCAGCTGCACTGGATTTCCAGCATCTCCACATAACATTCCTGAGGTAAATTGTGTTCAACTTGCACTTGACTTTCTGTATCTGCCATCTACAGCACTTTGCAAAATTATTATTTTTGCCACATTTATGATAGAGCTTCCAAAGGGCTATGCAGTGTTCAAGGCAATGGGACAACCCACACTTACACATAACCCTATAGGTGTTCTGTTAAGTTCTATCGAAGGTTTGATCTTCACAGAGAAGTCTCTCTCAACACATTTTCTTTGATGCCACAAATGATGAATTATCTGATCATATACTCTGTCAATTGAACTAAGACACAGGTCTTACTGAATTAAGTGACATATTGCTCTATGTTTTCATCACTTCTTTCTATGCCTGTAAAAAAATATGGTATTAAAAGTCTCATCCCTTTTTTACATGCAATATTCCTCCAATTTTAGCCATCAAATACAGTTCGAATTTCTGCTGAACTTTTTCCAGTTCTCTCCAACATTTCTTAGCTTAATGCTGGATTGGTGTCCAATGCATCCATTAATTACAACAACCTTTGTTCTCTATAACTTATTGATCTACTTGCAATATCTTCTGCTTCCTGCATTGAAACAACATTTAGGTGATCTTTCTTCCTTCCCATTTAGCACTTTTGACACCATGTCATGATATTTGTGGGTTTATAAAGCATTAAAGTATTCAAAAGACATAGGGGTAAATCCATAGAAGTACATTTTGTTTAGCTAAAAATATGCGTTAGGGAATTTGTAAACGGATGTTATTTTTCGTCTGATTAATGGATATGCATAAGGCTAATGAGAGGCAAACATAATGTTCGTTCATCATAGTAACAGCACTGTTAACGTGGATTTTCATGTCTTAGAGTGGTGTTCTCCAATACACTGCAAATACACATTGGTAAAACGTGTTATTAACGTGCACAAATTTGGGCCTTGTTATGTATTAGCATGACCTATCAGGTCATGCATGTTTCAAATTAAATAGACAGCACACTTTCAGCAGCAGACAAAAGGCACACATTGCTGTCTGTTCACTGTACATTTCAACTGGACACACCACAGCTTCATGAGAAGTTACCTACCTTTCTAATAACTACTTCCTACTTACCTCAATTCTTTTATTCTCTTTATCAGGGGAAACTGTACTCAACCCAGGCCCTCCCTTTTCAACTCAGTCCCATACCCCTGATAATGCCCCTTTCAAATTCCAAAAATGTCTATCTGTCGCCCCATATATATATATATTGGAAGCCTGCTGCCCAAACTGGATGAACAACTAAGGTCATGGTGCCTTCTGCAAAACGCTAATGCTAACATTCTCACAGAAACATGTCTAATTCCTAAAACCTTTATGCATCTATAGTATCTCCGCTCAGAGATACTTCATTTCTAGGAAAGATAGTTCAAAAAGAGGAGGAAGGGTGTTATTTTACATTGAAGACACCTTACAAGTTACGCTCCTAAATTGCCCCACAAGCCCATCCTCTTTTGAAATCTTAGTTGGTAAAATTTGCTTCCCCTTCTTCTAAAGTTTAGTTTGTGTGTCAGGGCCTCTATGTATTCTACAGATAAGATATTCTAAAAGAAAAGACACATGTTCAAAAATGCCTGTTTTTGCCTTGAAAATCTATCAAATGTGCTTACACATTCTGTATGAATGTATTTGATGATATGATGTATTTCTTTTTCATTACCATGATAAAGATGGAATTTGACTGCTTTGGCACCGTTTGTGCCCCAGGCTGCAGAGTCCATGGTTGAGGAAGAGCCAACTGTGACCCTCTTCCTCACAGAAGTCATGGAGAATGTCACCAATGATGCTCCAGCTGACACAGCTGCACCCATGGCTTTGCCCTCAGCTATACCGTGGCTACCTCACCAGCTGCACCCCTCGTTACCCAAACAGCTGCTCCCATGGTTACCCCACCAGCTGCACCAGTAGGTGCTCCCCCAGCTGTACCAGCGGCATCTACTGCTGCCTGTCCAGCCACTCTGGCTGCAGCAAGGAGCCAGACCACAGCACTCTCTCATCTTGTGCTGATTGAGCACCAGAGAGAGCAGTTTCAAATGAAGTGGTCTGGTTTTCTCGCCATCTGAGCCGAGTTTAGCCATATTGAGGCCATGGCAGGCCAGAAATTCCATCGAACTGAGAAAGCAGCCTGCCGGCGGGAGATAGGTGCCCAGCACATATATCAGGCAACCACAGGTTCCTGATCCACACTATTAATGCTATCATCAACATTAATGCTATCATCAACAGCATGGCCCAGATATCCTCATCTGTTGTTTCTGTCACTGAGGACATTCCTTCTCCTCCATCATCGGAGGATATTGTCACGCCATCCACAACACGTATGCACACCCTAAGGCATGGTAGAGCATGCACCTGTTGGTCATGTGTAGGCAGCACACTGGCCTGTATTGCATATAATTATATATATTTCTGATTTTTGTTTGTATATAGTGTTAATATTTTTTTTAAGAAAAAATATTAAACAGTGAAGTAACTGTTTGTGAATACATTTTATTTTGCAAACTTCTGTCAGAAGTGGGGAGAGGTTTTTACTCAGGTATCGGGAATTGTAACTCCAAAACCAGAGCCATTGTTCATCCAAGAATCTGAGGCACCTATCTCTGCAGGAGATATTGGACCGGCTTTGGGAATCATTGCTGGGTCTGAGTTCCAGAGGCATAATCCCCATTGGTCAGTTTGAATTTCCCACTCCCCTTTAACCCGCCCTTGTGGGCTATTGTATAAACACAGTCACCGCTGGATTGGTCCATCAGTGGTGTGCCCTCACTCTGTGATTGGCCGGTGGGTAGCATCCACTCTCTGATTTATCAGCACCTTTTCTACTATGCTTCTATATGGATAGTATGTAAAGTCCTGCTAATCTCAGTTCCACAGACTATCTTGGATTTGGCTACTTGATGTATCTCCAAGGTTCCTGCTGGAGACACCCAAAAATGAGGCTATGTCGTTTAGGCGAGCAAAAACTTTAAATCTGCAATTCTGCGAATAGCATCCTTGTGGTATTGACATACCCGTGAGACACATCCTGGGTAAGCCAACTAAAGTGGCACCCAGCACCTATCGAGGTAAGATTCCCCCTTTAACCCATGTTTTGATGAGTTTGAGCCTGAAACCTTTTATTGTGTTGCGCCTGTGGGCTCCAGAAGAAATAAACTTGTTTTATTTAACTCTTCCATTCTGTATGATGATTGCGATCCTGTGTATTTGTCCTGGTCTCCATTGACAATACACATTACAGATAAAAGTACGTTAAATGTGATAGTGTTATTCTGACAATTTAACTCACTTCTGAGGATCTACCCCAAACTTTTAAATAATAATCAACAGACATCTTTTGGAGCATCAAATGACAACTCCCATTGCCTTATTGCTAGGGTGTTGGGTTTCTTTCTAAATTACCTTATTAATAACACTGTTCAATATAAGGGACCATATACCAATTATACTATCTCATGATGTACAAACCTTCCACCAGCCTAATGTAAAACGGGTGAACTGAAAGTTAACCCACCAGGCGCTCAGAAAGTGTTAATGAAGCTGTTAGCTGGTAGATAAAACATGAAGCTCGGGTTATGATTGCCACTAGCCCCCAGCAGAGTAATCAAGTAACCAACATGTATTTCTCAGCAACTGGCTTACCATAAGCACCATTAGAGTTTGCGATAAGACAAGAAAAACTCACAGCTGGGGGATTTAGTGTCGTGGCTGATCTATACTCTTGATTGTAGAAACCGCTGATCCTGCTGCAGAGGACTCCTCTGTATGACAAGATATAATGCTGATCCACACGACCAGCCGGCACTGTTATCAGCCGCCAACCCTGCAGCCGCTCCGTCACGGTGGGTGGTCACCTGACCGGCGGCAGTGCCGGGACTTCCGGGTTCGGCAGAGGAACAGGGGAAAACCAGCAGCAGCCCGGCGTGCAGGCGGCAATCAATGGCACCATGGAAATCCTCCCAGGGGAGATCTATGCGCCGCACAGCCGTAGAGAGAAGAACTTCAGAGAAGGCTGATATGGTGATGAATAAAAATCTTTAATGACACGGTGTGCAAACGGATCCTCTGACGCGTTTCGGCCCGTCAGGCCTTTGTCAAAGAGTGATCCGTTTGCGTGAACAGCATACCTTTGTAGCGTGTGGAAACTGCCACACCTGTGTACAAGCCCAGGATTAATCGCCGAAACGAAACGCGTCAGAGAATCCGTTTGCACACCGTGTCATTAAAGATTTTTATTCATCACCATATCAGCCTTCTCTGAAGTTCTTCTCTCTATGGCTGTGCGGAGCATAGACCTCCCCTGGGAGGATTTTCATGCTTCCACCAGCCTAGAACATATTATTATTATTATTATTATTATTATTATTATTATTATTGCTGTATCTGTAAGTTTTTACACTATCTTGCTATGAAATCCAATGATGTTTCAATTTTTTTGCCAAGAATTTCCTATCAGGAGTGCTGTGACTACATTTTTTGTTAATAAAAATGACCATGAAATGTGTCTTTCATTCAAAAAATATGTCAAGCTGTCTGAAATCAGTTTGCAACAAAATATTTGTAATTGAAATCTTTAGATTTATGTTGGCACTAAAAAGCTTTTCTTATTGTGAAATATGGGTATAAGCAATGCTCTTTATTAATGGGCATTACACGTTTCCCCGAAATAATTCTCTATTTTTCTTTCTGTTTCTCTCTCCCTCTCTGTCTATATCTCAATCAACTCCATAATATGCCAGTGTAACATAAATAGCTCAACTAGTTATAAGGCAATATGGGTTATTTTTCTGTTTAAAAGGTCACAAGCCGCTTTTAGATTGTAGAACATAGATGTCAGATGTATGTGTTTTGTCAAATTCTTTTTTGTGCAATATCTTCAACAAACGTGTATTAGAATGAGAGAGACTAGCTGAGTCAGTTTTCAATAATTTAGAGTAATCTAGCCACTCTAATCCCTACATAGGTTACACAAAATCTATGAAGCTTTTATGTGACTGATTTTGACAAATAAAGACAGAAGTACTCTGAAACATTACATGCAGATGGAGGTCAAAATAAATCCCTAAGATTTACTTTGATTTTTAGATGGTTCAATATACACTAACATTTAACTACTGTAAAGGAAAATAACCATAAATTACTGAACTTTGTCATGACCCCAGACTTTGAATCTGCTGCCTGAAATTCTATACACTGACAAGTGAATTCTTGTTTCATAAATTACAACAGTTGAAAAATGAGTGAATCTTCTAATTGATGCAAGGATTTTATGTGTCATTGATACTACTGTTTTATTCTTTATTCACCCCATTCATTTATGTATGCCAAACCCATGCTCAGGTGTACAAGAATAATGATTTTAGTCAAGACAACTCCTCTCTTTTTCCATTAAATACTTACAAATGATAAAATCACACATTAAAACATTTACAAGAAGAAATAGACAGCCTGATTCAAAACACAATTTTTGTTTCAAATCAAATACTGCATCTCTGAAAGACAAGTTTAAACTACAGGTGAATAATTGATTTCCAGAAAGAATTTCAATTTGTAAAAAAAAAAAAAAAAAGATTACAAATTAGGAAACCTGTGCTAACATAACAACTAAGTGGTATTACTTAAGTAATAATCCCCAAAGAACAGGGCATTACTGGCCAATAATGCCCTGACTGGAAGAGTTGAAAGCTCGAGGCGAAGCTGAGGGACTTTAACCAGGAAGGGCATTATTGGCCAGTAATGCCCTGTTCTGAGGGGATTATTACTATTATAGGCTAAATGTAGGCTTATTTTTAATTTTTCATTATAAAGATACATTTTTGTAGTCATATTGATTTTTATCGGCTTGATTGTCTACATACTTATGCTTTTACTGCAAGTTTATTAAAAAGAAATTGTACATATACACAACCCCCTCTATACACACACACATACACACACACACACACACACACACACACTGCAGCCCCCCCTCTATACACACAAACACACTCTGCAACCCCCCCCCCCACTATATACACAAACACACTCTGCAGTCCCCCCTACACAGTGCAGCCACCCTCCCCTACACCCACAAAACACACTGCAGCCCTCCTCCACCATCTACACTCACAAAACACACACAACACACAGCAGGCCCCCCTCTACACCCACAAAACACACTACAGACACACACACCAACAAAACAGACTGCTGCCCCCTCTACATCCATAAAACACACACTAGTAGCCCCCCTCTACATCCAATGCAGCCCCCATGTAAACCCACACACTGCACACACACACACACAAAACACTCAGCACCGCACCTCCACCCACAAAACACACACTGCAGAGACAAACTGTGGTGTCCCGCAAGGCTCTGTTCTGGGGCCCCTACTCTTCTCAGTGTTCATTAATGATCTTCCCACAGCTTGTCAGGAAGCCTCAATACACATGTATGCAGATGACACAATCCAATATGCACACAGCCATAGCCTCTCTGACCTTCAACACATACTTCAGTCTGACTTTTTGAGACTTGGATTTCCCAAAATAAACTGTTTTTAAACACTGACAAGACTGAGCTCCTGATTAGAACCAACACTAACACCAACCTAACCCCTGTCACTAGTTTTAAATACCTGGGCATATGGTTTGACTCCCACTTAACATTCGGGATGCACATTGATACCCTGACAACCAAGACCTATGCCAAAGTAGGGGTACTTTACAGGAACAAATCCTCCCTAAGTCTCCTGGTCAGAAAGCGTATCACACAGCAGATGCTAATGCCAATTATTGGATATGGAGACATACTATATGGCTCGGCACCTCAAACCCACCTTAGCAAACTTGACACCCTCTACAATTCAATTTGTCGTTTTGTTCTCCAATGCAACTACAACACACATCACTGCGAAATGCTCAAAGAACTAGATTGGTCATCACTAGAGTCTAGGCGCAAAGTTCACCTTTCCTGTCTTGCCTTTAAAATCTTTATGGGCAAGCTACCCAGCTATCTGAACAAGCTCCTCAACCCTACCACATGCAGCACTTATCACCTGAGATCAGACTCCAAAAGACTGTTCATGGTCCCAAGGCTCAACAAAGTATCCGACCGTTCCTCCTTCTCTTACCGTGCACCCCAAAACTGGAACAACCTACCAGAGACTCTCACATCCACCACCAGTTTACGTTCTTTCAAATCTAAGGCTGTCTCACATTTTAATCTGGTCTGTAACTGTTTCATACGCCCATAATATATATTTTCTTTAACTGTGCATGCAATGCCTTGTATATAATGTATACCCTGTTCATTTATGTAACTGTATTTGTAACCATGTATTATTTGTCTTAACTCTGTGCCCAGGACATACTTGAAAACGAGAGGTAACTTTCAATAAATAAATAATAAATAAACACAAATCAACAAAACAGACTCTGTCATCTCTACATCCACAAAACACACACCAGCAGCCCCCCCTACACCCACTGCAGCCCCCTGTAAACCCACACACTGCAGACACACACACCAACAAAACACTCTGCACCCTTCCTCCACCCACAAAACACACACTGAAGACACACATACTGCAGCTCCCCCTCTTCACCAACAAAACACACACACAGTAGACTCACAACAACAAGACTCTGCTGCCCCCTCTACACCCACAAAACACACCAACAGAAGACACACACACTAATAAAAGACTCTGCTGACCCCCTTTACAGTCACAAAACACACACACAAACACACAAACCTTTCCCCTCACTCTCCTGTGCGGAGCTCTCTGCAGACAGGGAGGGGGAGGAGTCAGTGCCTTGCTGGCGCCTTCTGTCCAATCACCTCTCTTGTCTAAGAGCAAATTTCACTCTTTGTGAATGAGAACTGAAAGCTGATTGGCTGAAAAACTTGGCAAGCTGCCAAAAATTCCGGGCCATTACTGATTGGATAATGCCCGGAATTTTAACCAATCAGAGAGCAGGGATTACAATAATGCCCAGAATTTACCAGCTTTAGCCTATAATTAAGTAATAATCCCCAATGAACAGGGCATTACTCCCGAGGCGAAGCCGAGGGACTTTAACCCAGCCAGGGCATTATTGGCCAGTAATGCCCTGTTCTGAGGGGATTATTACTATTATAGGCTAAATGTAGACTTTTTATTAAAATAAAATGGTAAGTACATGAAACCACCTCTATATACGCTTACACTGCAGATATCTATATCACACACTGCCGCCCCTCTGTGTACACACACACACACACACACACACACACACACACACACACACACACACACACACACACACACACACACACACACACACACACACACACACACACAGAGAAGCTCAACACACACAAACGGCTGCCACACACACACACAACAGCACACCACACACAACACAGCACCTCTACACACACAGCAGCTCTACACACACACATACACACACACACACACACACACACACACACTGGAGCTCTAGACACACAACAAAGAACCTCCTCTACACTCACAACACAGCACATCTACACATACACACAACACAGCAGCTCTACACACACACAACACAGCAGCTCTACACACACACAACACACAAACACAACACTGCACCTCTATACACAGCACAGCACCTCAACACGCACAACATACACACACACAACATACACACACAACATACACACACAACACTGCACCTCCATACACTGCACCTCTATACACAGCACCTCTACACACAAAACAGCACCTCTACACACACACACACAAACTGCTGCTACACACACATGCTACATCCATAAACACTGCTGCTGACACTGACACACACACAGCACCTCTACACAGATATACAACAGCACAGGACACACAAACTGCAGCCACAAAGAAACTGCAGACAGCCACTTTATTTGCTTTGCAGACTCTCTCCCCCCCCCCCCCCCAATTTAACTGAATCTACTCACAATATCTCAGTCAGCTCGGGAGGGGGAGGAGTCAACCCGTGGCTGATACGTCCTGACCAATCCCCTGCCCTGTCTCAGAGCTGTTACTTCAATCAGATGAATCCCCTGCCCTGTCTCAGCTGTTCTGAAAGCTGATTGGCTGGAAATAAACACATTGAAAACCACACATTCTGCTGCTTAAATTCCGGGCTTTACTGATTGGATAATGCCCGGAATTTTAACCAATCATAGAGCAGGGTTTTCAATAATGTCCTGAATTTTACTGCTTTAGCCTATAATTGTTTATAAACTATTGATGATAGGTGTTTGATGGGTAGAATTAGAACAACACTAGCCTGTCTATATAATATCATTTTACTGTATGTATTTCATTGTAATGCATTTCAGTGCATTCTAATGGCCGTATGCGAGCTATATTATGCTCTGCATACATGTTTGGCTCTACGCGAACATGCATCAAGTGGCAGTATGGGTTATGGCACCTGTTCTGGAGTTAACTCCCATTCATCACATGGAGTTAACACCGTAATGTTATACTATATAAAATACTCTTTGACAAAGACAAAGTGACTTGGTTGTCCTATTTTTGTGGATGTCTCTCTTAGTCCACTCAATTAACTGGATTTTTTTTCATACTTTGTATGCCGTTTGTCCTGCTGCTTTATCCTACCTGCGGTACTCCACTTATTCTTTTTATGAGATTACCTCCCTTGCTACCATCAGTCGGATGCATGCCTAGTGGAGCTTCTATTTTCAATCAAGATTGGATGTATACTCTAAGCTTCTGTCTCAACTAACAGTGAGTTACCTTTGGAGTTATACTGTGCTAGATCGTATTGTTATAACTCATATGCTCTAAGTAGTCTTATCTAAGTGTGGTGGTGAAAAGGTGCACATTATCTTATAATTGTTGTGCCTCCCCAGTACTCCATAAATCCCACTAAGGTAGAGGCGACTACAATTACATGAGATAAGGATAATCAATACAATACTTTCCATGCTCTTAACATATGAGCAATATGCACAGATTCATACAGTATCATTACACTCCAATGAACATTATGAACTGCTCTCACTAAAAGATTTTAAGAAGATATTTGACTGACATTCTCTAACTGTATATTGTGCCTGTTGCACCGATAACTGGACTTTGTCTATTTGTATACTTAACACCGTAATGGCTGCGATAACCCGTACCAAACATTTATGCATGTGTCCCTATACTGTATAAGATATTTTCCACCTCCTCTAAATTGCTGGGTAATATTATTGCAGTGGCTGTCAAACTACTGTTGTTAAACAATAAAATTACCAAAATTCCATAAAACGCTTTAAAATTAATCTCATGCAGCTCCACAGATTTTCTTTTACCACCAGAAAGTCATTGCTAAAAATTACTCCATGAAAGGCTACTGTTTAAATCCATATTTAGTATTTTTAGTTCATGAATTCAGCGACAAAATTATAGTTGTCCTTCAAATTCTTAGTGACATTAATGTGGGGGGTAAATTATAAAGAAAACTAGATTGAGTTTCTCTTTTTCTTGGTGCTTTATGTTGTATATGCTGTATCTGTATTTGCTCCCTTTCCCTTAAAAGGTATTAGGTGTTAGATGAGAAGTATATTTGTATTCATAGGGGATTCATTTATAGTAGTGAAAATATTTTATCTACAGTAATTTTCTAGTGTGAGAGCACATTTATGGATGGCGGGGTTTGGCCCTGTGCCTAGTCTGTGGGACTGTTATTCAGAGTGGTGGCAGAAGTGGGATGGATTAGGGCTAATGAGAGGGAACTGGTAAATGAGCTTGTCAGGCATAGGGCTAGAGGATATAAATGGTGAAAAGGAGAGTTGCTAGAATGGTACAGTATGAAAATGGAGGTGGCTCTATGCATGATCCAATGGTTGGAATGAACATTTATTAAAGTGGAATGGCAGGAGGAAGAGTGAGGCTCAAAGCGATACAGTAGAGTAAAAAATATAAGGAGCAAGGGGAGTTAAAAGTACATGGTGTTAAAGATTAAAGTGCATCATGGTGGGTAGAAATGTTAGTCCATTGATAAAGACCAAATTGTAAGATGTGAGGAAGAGAAGATATTGACAAATATTAGAGCTAGTCAGCAATGTTATCAAACATAGAAATATGCTATATTTTCACTTTGCAAACCAGGCCAAATTCCCCTATATTGTTCAAGAAAATAAAAAATTCAAGAAAATTGCAAAAGCATTAAAAGTCAATGTGCAAGGTCACGAGGTCCTCTATATTTCTATATAATCCCATTTAAATCCATTTTTAATATATTTTAGGGACAAATTGCAACATTTTGAGCAATGTGATCTTTCGTGAAAAGGTTGGAATTTAAAAATGTATTAAAAAAATAAACACTAAATTTTTTGAAAAGCAAATGATTCTTTGCTGATGGGAAATATTGATATATAAATGTGGTCACGATTTGTGTAATGCCACCGAGAAGGATAAGAGACCGGGAATGAAGACAGGACAGTTGATGGATATTGTAGCGTTTCTACTGTATATGGTGGGGACTACGCCCAGATTCTCAAAAGAGGGTGCTAAGCTTTAGCACATCTTTACTCCCATTCATTTGAATAGGAGTAAAGGCATGCTAAACCTGAGCACCCTTTTGTGGATCTGAGCCTAAGAGGAGAGGTCTGAATGAGAGTGAGTTCAGTACTAAAGGGTACAGTATATGGAAAACTTGTTTTCCAGTTAGAAACAATTATATAGCATAATCATTTTTGGTAAATAAAAAATAAAATGTCAATCCTGGTTTGTATAAGCTACAAAAACTTTTTTTTACTATTGCAGAAAATACCAGTTATATTTATATGTATTGTAGAATACTTAGGCAACCCAATATTTCATAATTGCAGGCAAGGTGATATAATACTATCAGTGAAATGCCTGCTATAGTGGTTAGGTATGCTAGTTCAGCATTAAGCTTCTTGGGACATCCAGTTTGTATTTTCCTTGGCTTACAGTGAGAATGCCCTGTTAGACTTGTGAAGGAAAGACCACAGTTTCCTTTTCTAGAGGACATTACGCCAGCTGGACAATAACTTAACAAGCGTTTTTCTATACCCTCTCCAAATTACTATGGGGATTAAATACATAACATATCGAAATATGTCTTCAAAATGATGGATTATGGGTCATAAGCCTCATTTCAACCATACAAATAAAACATCAAGATTCTGTTTCATAAAACACTACACAAACAGAAGGCAGCAGATGTTGATTTCATTCTGGTATTCCTGTAACCCCAAAGGAATTTGCACAGAGGGATTATGAACATTTTACTGTAGTGCAACAATGTTGTCATATTTGAAAATACGGTACATTTAAAAATAGCGGCACACAAATAAAATAATTTTGGCAGTACAAATGATAAATCAGTCTTTCCTTACAATGACCCTTACTTTGAACTGAGAATTTTCTAATGAGAAGAAAACTTAAGATTTTTTTAAAATATTATTTTTGTCTAGTAAAGGGAAGTATAAACAAATCACTCTGAACCAATACATTCTGATACCTGTTTCTGGATGACTTGCAAACATTGTACTCACAATTGAGAGTTACAGTTGTGTGAAAAAGAAAGTACACCCTCTTTGAACAAGTACAGTATGGTTTGTTTGGAAGGAGAAGCCTCTTCTCTCTAAAAAGAACATGGCAGCACGGCTTAGGTTTGCAAAGTTGCATCTGAACAAACCACAAGACTTTTGGAACAATGTCCTTTGGACAGACGAGACCAACGTGGAGATGTTTGGCCATAATGCACAGTGCCATGTTTGGCGAAAACCAAACACAGCATATCAGCACAAATACCTCATACCAACTGTCAAGCATGGTGGTGGAGTGGTGATGATTTGGGCTTGTTTTGCAGCCACAGAACCTGGGAAAATTGCAGTCATTGAGTCGACCATGAACTCCTCTGTGTATCAAAGTATTCTAGAGTCAAATGTGAGACCATCTGTCTGACAGCTAAAGCTTGGCCGAAATTTGGTCATGCAACAGGACAATGATCCCAGCACACTCACAAATCTACAACAGAATGGCTGAAAAGGAAAAGAATCAAGGTGTTGCAATGGCCCAGTCAAAGTTCAGACCTCAACCCGATTGAAATGCTGTGGCAGGACCTTAAGAGAGCTGTGCATAAACAAATGCCCACAAACCTCAATGAACTGAATCAACTTGTAAAGAAGAGTGGGCCAAAATTCTTCCACAACGATGTGAGAGACTGATAAAATCATATAGAAAACGATTACTTCAAGTTATTGCTGCTAAAGGTGGTTCTACAAGCTATTGAATCATAAGGTAAACTTAGTTTTTCACACATGGCTTCTCCATTTTGGCTTTATTTTTGTTAAATAAATCATGACACGGTGTAATATGTCATGTGTTGTTGCTCATCTGAGGTTGTATTTACCTAATTTTAAGACCTGCTAAGGAACAGATGATTGTTATTATGTCCTGATATGTAAAATCATAGAATTCAAAGAGGGTGTACTTTCTGTCCTCGGTGCTACTAGTCCACATAGTGTGAAACAGCCAATCGGGCTGCATCAATCCCCTGTGGCCAGAATAGATACTTTTGGCGCATCTGGGACCATGGCAGTCAGAGCTGGAACACAGAGAGGTGAGGTGTGTGCAGGGTGTCAGTGACCCCTGCACTAGGCCAGAGATCACCTAGAGGCCCCAGCTAGGCCCCAACTCACCCATAAGCTTATGGCTGCTGCAGGGACAGGCCCATTAGATAGGGACACTGTCCATATAGTGCCAAGTGTGAGGGACACAGTCAGGATACAGTGGCAAACTGGCAATCCGGTGGTCTGGGACCATATCACCCCACAGATAGAGACTCTCTTCATGGTGGGAAAATCCAGCTGGATATCACCACACCAGAGGCGTAGGCTTCACTGACGACTATGGCCCTGGATAAGCAGATCTCTGTTACTTTTTGGCCATACTTGGGTGCTGTAGCACCTGGGCAGTTACCTCACCAACTGCACCAACAATAACACGTTCATTTACTGTGAGCAGCGCTGTCGCACACATTGGGTGGGTTGGCTCTTGTGGACACCAGGGAGGTTGGGTGTCCAGGAGCACCTCAATACATTTGGGGAATCACATCATGGTGTTGACACTGCGGTTGGAGGGCCCTGTCGGGTTACGGACGTGCAAGGCCTACCTAGTATGTGTTATAGTGATAATACCTATTCTTATCTGTGTTCAATAAACTGTTATTATATACAAGTGTGCAGATGGGAACCTTTTAAATGAAATCTATAGGCAAATGAAAATGGGTTGTAGATCAGGGAATCTTTAAAGGCAACCCTCCAGTGTATCTTAAGAGGAAAGTGTTGGAATGGCATACTCTGCCTGTGCTCATGTAAAGTGAAACTTGGGCCCTAAATGCGAAGATAATTTGAAAGCTTCAGACAATGCAAATAAGTACAGTATGTAGATATGTGTGCTGGGTACTTCCCAAAGTGACAGGAAAAAGAATGAGCATCTGTGACATCATCACAAGAAATAAAATTAGTAGTGGGCTGGATATATTGCAAGAAGAAATTACCATTAATGGACAAAGATTTTACTCGACTGGATTCCAAGAGGTATCAAAAGACTAAGATGATGACCAAAAGTTAAATTTAAGAATGATTTGTTCGAGGAATGTGGAGAAGAGAGGCTTGCAACCACAGTGCCTGGATGGTTAATGGGGAGCACATCATCCAGTAGTGGATCAACAATAGCTGAAGATGATGATATACAAATAGCAAGGTTTATTGCTCCCACTGGTGCAAATATATATACATTGCTTGTAAATATATTTGGGGACTGTACAAAGAGCTTTCAAATGAACTATTCACCCCAGGGGCAGTACAAATGACTCGGGCATCCCTTTAGGTTGGAGGAAAGGAGATTTCACCAGCAACAAAGGAAAGAGTTCTTTACAGTAGGGGCAGTTAAAATACGGAATTCATTAGCCATGGAGACTGTGATGGCAGATACAATAAATTTGTTCAAAAAAAGGTTGAACATCTTTTTAGAAAGGAAAGGTATACAGGGATATACCAAATAAGTAAATATGGGAAGAATGTTGATCCAGGGATTAATCCGATTGCCAATTCTTGGAGTCAGGAAGGAATTTATTTTTCCCCTTAATGAGTTTTTTTGTTTGCCTTCCTCTGGATCAATAAGTAAGTATAGATATAGGATAAAGTATCTGTTGGCTAAATTTAGCATAGGTTGAACTTGATGGACGTAAGTCTTTTTTCAACCTCATCTACTATGTAACTATGCACCGTATCTATGTTAATAGTATTGTACTATACTCTGTATCTGTAGGAAACCAGACATAATACTGCAACTTGACAGTCATATGCCAATAGTGCGCATCATGTGTAAGCTTGCACTGCCTTTGTTACAAAAACATTGTACTTCTAGTAAACATAAATGAATTGTATTGTTTAGATTAAAAATAACCACTTTTTACAAAATTACATTTTAGATTTTTTAAAAATCGAATGACAAGCTTTCCTTCCTGTCCAGTTAGAATAGAATTATTCACAATTCTAAAAAAAATAATCTACAGTATAAGCTCTCATAAGTATGCAAAATGTGCCCTAGATTTTCCATCTTTACTTTGAGTCTTTTTTATCATGGAAGTCAGACCCAGTGACACTTGCTATGCTGTCTCACAGTTGACAATACATAGCCATCAAAATCATAATTGAATTTTTTTTTATTAAACATCTTAGTCTACAAGTGATACATTATGTCAAATACCTATTACTAAGAAGGCCTGTTTTATTATGACCAAAGAGAATAACCTGATGTGAACTAAAAGAATGTAACAGAATTGTTAAATAATTCTCTGCATTTTAAGGAACATTTAATTAAAAAAAAACACAATTTAACCACCACAATGATAAAAATCCAAGCGATTAGAACTTGAGTGTCAATTATCATAAAATTCATCATTGTAATTCTTATTAAAACTCAGTGTTTAGATAGGTAATGATTTTATAATACGGCAATTTGCATAAGGAGCCCTGAGATGGCTTATTATTTCAATCCTACACAATTACAATTCTAGCTCCATACATCAGAGCTCTTAGCAATGTAAAATCACTGTGCTAATTAATAAGCCATTTACTGACTGCAGCTAGTTATGGTGGTCCTGCAGCTGACCTTACGGAAGATGAGCCATCTCTGATGTGCCTGTGTGTAACTACAAACATAACGATGTGCCAGGAGGGAATCATTAAAAATAATTTACACAAGCCTTTATTTACAAGATCTTTTGATAGCATGCTTCTCCGGTGTTTAGATCCACAGTACAACCCCTACCATTTGGAAAGGGCCATGCAGGAGAGTGAATGAGGATACCTAAGTGGTTAATTAAGAGGCATTCGGACGCCACAAGAGCCTCCTGAAAAATCCCTCTGATGTCTGTTATGTCAAATGTCTCTCACAGGCAAAGCCACAAGAGGTAGCTAATACAGCAGGCTAATTATTGGGGACAAGACGCAGCTGAGAATGGCCTGTTATTGAGCTCTTGCAGTGAGCACCCAGCCCAAGGATTGAGAAGTGCTTTTGTGTGACTGGATAACAAAAACAATGAACAGATAAGTTACTAGACATTAAAAATGACTGAACAGGTAAAAAAAATATATATATATATATATATATATATATATATATATATATATATATAGATAAAGATAATAGCAGGCACTTCAAAGGCTCCAAAGAAATAGGTGCTTGTTCAACAAAAATAAAAGGAAACCAGGTGTCCCACCAAGGAGACAAAAAACAGCACTCAAGGTATATTGCAAAAGTGTATTTGAAAAAAAGCAGGCACATTTCTGGATGTATTTTTGCTATCACTAATAAACTTTGATTTTCAACATTGACTGCTGTCTCTTGTTTACCAATCCTTGGAACGGTAATGTATAACTACATTCTCTATATGGGACGTGCACCTGTGGCTTACCAGCACCTATTGGAGTGCCAACTGCCTTATCTGACTATATATATATATATATATATATATATATATATATATATAAAGAAAGAAAACTAGCACATCAAAACTGTAATATAACTCAATATAAAAATAATGAAACACAATCAATTATGCAACACAATACTAGAGGAGGTGCTACCATTAAACTACCTGTCCCTTATCTTAAATGCTGCCAGTTAGGTCCACGGCCCCACCAATGCCGAGAGAGAAATCTGGGTGAAGATGACCTAGGCGCAAAAAATGGAGAGGGAGGAAAAAATATATAAAGTGAAATGTCACAATGTGTCGAGCCACAGAGCACCGCTAGGGAGGGGAATCCCAAATAACAAGTGTCACTTTATTGGGAATATAAATAGTTAATATGGATTGGAAATGATGGTATAGTTCTATCAATCAGGATGGAAGATAATCAGTTCAATGCCATATATGAATGAATAGTAGGCTTCTTAGAAATGTAAAAATCTTTACTAAATATATTAAAACAAACAAAACAATATTAATATGAGAGAGGATACACTAAAACTCAGTGGAGTAACAATGTCCAGATAATAATACCAGTCTTTATAATGACTTTAAGTATATTCCCTTCGCATATATTGATGCTCACACCGGAAGTAAATTAGGAGTTAGGAGCCCACAAAGACAGACACTCTGCAGCACAGAACCGGATGGTGGTGATATAATCACAAATCGCCTTTTTATCATTTTACTCTTGTGAGTGTGTTTCTTCCCCCCCCCCCCCCCTTCCCTTCCCTTTATCATATTAAAAACACAGTTTTATGCTATGGGGCGTGTGCTCTCTCTCTTTTTCTGTTTTTATATATATATATATATATCAGAGGAGGGTTCACCTGTTCCTCCAGCAATGTCGTGTACCTAATCATGTGCATGAAATGCACAGGGGGCTGCTACTACATAGGTGAGACAGGACAGGGGCTAAACAAGAGAATGAACCTGCATCGCCACAGCATCACACGCGGAACAAGAGACAGTCCTGTTGGCGAACATTTCTCTGACTCTGGCCATAAGATGAACGATCTGAGGGTTGCCATACTCAAAGGTAATCTTAAAACCCCGAAAGAGAGACGGTTGCATGAATACAAATTTATGCAACTGTTCGGGACACTTAACAGTGGCCTAAACCGAGATCGAAATTTTATGAGTCATTACTGACACTAGCGAACTCTCTTCCCATGAGCGCTAAAGGCCATGTATGTACATACTGTGCTATATGTATGCACACACAGCTGTCTCTCACACATACTAATACTCCTTATTTTTCCATCCCTATACACCAATAGGGACCACATAGTATCCACACACACTTTTAGCTGTGCTACAAACTCTCACATTTCCACACCCACCCACACCATTTATATCCCCTCTCACTCCACACACACCTTGTGTAGAGCACTGTTTATACTGTGGGCTCTCCATTCATTTTTATTCACACTGATACACATACACACTCTTTCTTCACTTGCTTTCAGTTACCCTTTGACACCTCCAGCCATAAATCTCATCCACACCGGGGGAAGGACCAGCACAGATAACATTCCAAGAGACACTGTTTTTAAGTAATCCTTGCTTCATTCATTGTAACATCGCCAGAAGAAGAGATCAGTGTATCTCGAAAGCTCGCACAAATAAAAGCATTTTGTTAGCCACAGAACGGTATAATCTATTTATTTTTTGATTATTGAAGCTCGGCTAACACGGTACTGATACCTCTACATGTATATATATATATATATTTATATATCTCATAAATTATTGGCTAGCATGTATTTCTTAAGTTTGTTAAAAAGTTAAATGTTAAATGTTTAATGCACATTCATGATGAATGATGCATGATGACTATATAAATGTATATGTATATGTGTGTGTGTATACTGTATGTATGTGTATGTATATGTATATGTATGTGTGTGTGTGTATATATATATATATATATATATACAGTGTTCGACAAACCTATACATTTGCTTGCCCCGGGCGAGTAGATTTAACCCCCGGGCGAGTAAATATTGGCCCAAGCAGCACACGTTTGGTACTAGGTGGCGAGTAGATTTTTTTGTGTGGCGAGTAGATTTTTTGGTGATTTGTCAACCACTATATATATATATATATATATATATATATATATATATATATATATATATATATATAATGATGTACTATATATGATTGTGGGTGTATGATTGTGTAAAGTAAATGTATAGTATTTATATAATTTGCTGCTTTTAGAAGACATAGCTTGGCATATTGACATAAGTAACTTTTTTTTATTTACGTCCAAATTCTAACAAGTGATGCGAATGCAAGTAAAATGTAATATGTTAAATCTCACTTTTAGAATGCTTAATATAAACCTGCTGAATTAATTTATACATTCAATTTCAGTAAATAATAACTCTAAAAATGATAGTTTATATAAGATGGTATAAACTGCAATTAAAAATAATTTTTAATTTCTCACAAATAACTTTTGATATTTTCAAAAGCTTTGGGGCTTTATTCTATATTGTCAGAAGCGGCCATTCAGGCTATTTTTGGACAAAATCCAACACTGCAGTCCGAACTGCTGCATCATACAATATAGAATACATCTCTGTTAATTCAATATTGCATATGTCCCCTACCTTCAGGTCTGTGGGGTGGGGGCACAGCTGCAGATCTACCCGGGTGCCACAGCACTGTGAGCTGACCCGGCATGGGTGCAGGGAGCGCTCCAGTAGGGCTGCGAGCTGTCAGGGGCAGGGCTGTTTGGCGATCGGGTCTCCGGAGCTTCACGGCGCACCTGGCAAGCGGGAGCCGCCATCTTGTTTGCTTCGAGCATGCTCCGTAGCAGTCTTGCGCATGCGCAGTACGGCCGTGAGTGGCAGCCGTCTTAGAACAGGCTCCGCCCGAGGGGCTGCAAAACCATGTGGGCAGGAGAGCCAATAGGGCTCAAGGAGCCAAGCATGCAGGTTAGAATGTTGCTGACTGTTGCTGACAGTTGGAGCAGGGAAACCAAGGGAGAAGGTAGTGTCCTAGTGCCACTGTCTCCCGGATTAGGCCAGATTCTCCCCCCCCCCCCATTGCCCAAATAGGCCCCAAGTCCCTTCCAGATTGTGGTTGCTGTGGGGAAGGCCCTCAGATAGGGACGCTTCCCAGTAGTCACTAAGCTTGTGCTGATAGTGGTATTGAGTACCACCGTTGGACGGACGCCACGCGGTATGTGTGGTCTGCGGTTGTGGACCAGACCACAGGCACAATATAGGCTTTAAGGGACACCCTTCAACCAGAGCTCCCTCAAGAGGCGGACACAGCAGGTGGAGAGAAAGCACCCGGTAGACCACGTCGTAGGATCACTGTGCGGTTTTTCATCATCTCCCCATACCCTGGTCTGGATGGAGACCAGGAATGTACCCACATGCACCAAAAGCCACACACAGGTGGTAGAGGCACTCCACATACTTTGGGTGAGCTTTGCTCTGTGAACACCAGGTGGTTAGATGCCCAGGGCACCTCAGTACTTGGGGGATCTCACCGGGGTGCATATATGGTGTGGGTACTGTATTGTTATTTTGTTATAGATATGTGTTAGTAAAGATAAGTAGTCATACCAGTGTGTGTGTATCTTTATTTATTACTGCATTGGTCCTGAAGAGGGTTTAACCTGCAGTACTAGGATACCTCTCTGGTGGAGGCGCTGTGCACTGATATAACACGATCACCCCAGGCTCCCAGTGGTGGAGGATTTGGCCTCTTGAACGCCAAACAGCTATTCAGCACGCGTTGTTCCCTAAGTCATGGGGAAAGGGGGCTACATATATGTCAGGAAATACTAAATTAATGGGTATGTTTACAAGTGGAACATTCGCACAAACTTTTGTCAATCTTCTCAAACCGAAATGGGTGGATGTCTGTCTAAAGCCTTCATTTGGCTTACTTTCATTGTAAAAAAAAATATTTAATTGTTGTTTATTTGTTTCTGCAAACATTTTTCTTTGGAGCGAAAAGGAAAAGTTCCCACAATTGATAACACTTAAAAAAAAGAGCAGCAAGGTTTCTCACTCAGCCATGACCGCGAAGAATAAAGTTTGCGCAATGAAAGTTCACATGATTTGATAGAAAAAAAAAACATAGTGGTGGGCTTTTCCAAACTCAGATGCATCTACGTAGATTCACACTTGATATGCAGATAGTGGAGAACACTAACTTTAGTGAAAAGTTTTTCCATCTCTATTTACAAGATCAGTCACGAGGGGGATATGCATTAAGTTTTGCAAACTCCAAAACCCATTAGAAATGTTGTAATTTTCACTGTGTCCATTTGCATCAATGTATGAAGGTGTTTTGTGACAATTTTGTTCCCCTTGTGTGAGTGAGCATTTAGCTAAAGATGGAGTTGGGTGAGGAGGGTCAGTGCCATTTTTAAAAATGAAATTTAGCAAGAGTTGCACCTACAACTGGTGTATTACTTTCTGCATCCAATAAATCCACCAGGTCTAAAGTGGTATTAGCCCAACAGGGTGAGCAGAGCCAATTGTTACAGGCCCAGTCGCAGAGGTTGGAAGGTGGCTGATCCCGTAAGATAGACAAGGCTGACCAAAAGTGATCGGCCATACCCCTTCCTCTTCTGGGCCCATGTTGAATAGTGTGCAACCCTCTAACAAACAGTTGCCCCCCCTTTGCATGACAGACTTCAAGCACACACACCCTGTTTTACTTGTCACAGGAACCCCCGGCCCCTTTTCATCCCAGTCCCAAGTCAAGTCATTATATATGGGCCTGGTAAAGTTATTAGTGGGCCTGTTTCAAAACAATCTGGGCTACATTTTTAGTAACAAGATTGACGAGCTTTATATATACAATCAAGACCGGTGACAGCGGGGGAGAGTCAGAACAACTGTCCCCTGCTCAGCGGCTGCGGGGGGCCGGCCCACAATGGAAATTCACAGATAAGCTCTCACAATCTGTGGCCCGGTCTTTACTAAACCCCCCAGTGTGAGGAGGGGAGGGGGGAATGGAGTGCGAGGGAGAGGGGAAGGTAGTGAGAAGAGGATGGACTGGAATGGGGTGAGAGGGGAATGGAGTGCGAGGACGGGAGGAATTGTGCATGATATTGAGGGGCTCGAGGAGTTGAGTGAGGGGGAGTTATTGAGTGTGGGGAAAGGCAAAGGAGTGTGAGGAAGGGGGGATGGGGGAATGTAGTGTGAAGGAGGAATGGAGTGTGATGTGTGGAGGGGGGAATTCAGTTTTAGGATGGAAGGGGAAATGAAGTGTGCAGACTGTGAGGAAGGGAGGGTGTAATGGAGTGTAATAAGGGAAGGGGGGAAATTTAAGGTAAGGATGGGGAATTTGAAAGTGAGGAGGGGACGTGGAATGGATTGTGAGGATGGGAGGGAGGAATGGAGTATGAGGAGGGGGGGAAAGGGATGGAGGAATGGAGTGTGAGGAGGGGGGAATGGAAGGTGAGAGGGAAAGAGAAATAGAGGGGGCTGAGAGAGTGAGGAGTTGTGAGAAGGGCAGACAGTAAGAGAGAGGGGGGTCTTGCAAGGCTGCTTACACAAACGGGAGGAAAGGACCCGGTAGACACTCTAGTCCTGGGCAGTGTTAGATTTGCCATTAGGCCCATAAGGCCCAGGCCAAAGGTGGCAGATTGTGGTGGCGGAAGATTTTCCCTGCATCCTGACATCACAGACACAGTCCTCAGGCTTGCGGCTTCCCCCAAGCCTGGACTGGGGAGACATCTGAATGGGCGTGGACTACAAGCAAACTACACAACATGGGAACAATGTTCTCTGAGCCACACTGTGCAGCTGCTTGTGTAGGAGCAGGCATCAGGGCAGCAGGCAGACAGAAAATGTCAGAGCATCAACAAAGGTGAGTGAGTGAAGGGAGGAGGGGGAGAGAGATTCGGTTTTTGAGGGGGGACAGAGAGATTCCATTTTGGGGGGTAGAAAGAGAGATTCCGTTTTGTGGGTGTATCTTTTGTGGGGAGCAGATTCTGTTGTGGGGGGATTCAGTTGTTGGGGGGAGTGGGATTCTGTTGTTGGGAGGGGATTCTGTTACTGTGGGAGGGAGACAGATTCTGGTGTGGGTGTATGTGAGTGTGCGTGTCTGTGAGTGTGCGTGTCTGTCAGAGTGTGTGTGTAAGTAGGAGCTTGTAGGAATGTGTGTGTTTGTGTAAGCGAGAGTGGAAATGTGTGTGTGCAATATGGAAAAGGTTTACTCTGGCGCATGGACTGGGCGTCAAATTAAACAGTGTGGTACAATTACAAAAATAAATACCCGAGGTCCTAGGTAGGGGGCCATTTTGTGCGTGCTGGGTTTAGAGGTGCTATTTTGTGGGTGCTGGAGTAGGGGTGCCATTTTGTGTGTGCTTCAGGGATGGGGATGCCATTTTGTGTGCGTGTGCTGTAGTGAGCGTGCCATGTTGGGTTTGTGTGCTGCGCAGATGCCATGTTTGTGTGCCATGTTTGTGTGCGCTGTGTCGGGGGTGCCATGTGTGTCTGCACTGTGCGGGAGGGAGCAATTTTGTCTGTGTGCTTCATGGGGAGGGGCATTTTGTGTGTGTGCTGCATGAGGGGTGCCATTTTGTGTGTGTGCTGTGTGACAGGGCATCACATTTTGTGTGTGTGCTGTGTGACAGGGCATCTCATTTTGTGTGTCTGCTGCATGTGGGAGAATTCATTCTGTGTGGGCCGCAAGGGGTGCCATAATGTGTGCTGCAGGGGCGGTGATTACATTTAGTGTATTGAGGAGAGGGCGGTATTATGTGTATTGCGGAGAGAGCAAGATGAAAAATTAAGGTATATATATATACTGTATATATGTATATATATATATATATACAGTATATACACATACATGATGAACCAATATACAAATAAATGTAGAAGGGTTATCGAAACCATACTGTCCTACAAATAACACTTCTCCATACAGACACACTACATTACAATGAATTTCCTTTAATTATCCTAACTGATCTTACAATCTAAATCATCAAATGCCAATGAAACACCTCACATTCCAATCAATACATTGCATTTACATTGTATAAATGATGCATAAAATCTATGCACCATATACATTCTGCAAATGAATGTGAACAATATCATTGCAAGCTAAATACAAATACTGTACTCCAAACAAATCAACTATTTTAACCAATCAAGTAAACAAAAATCAATATATAAGTACCAACCAGAAAACAAAATTTAAAACCAAAGCTAACCCTTACAATACCAAGGATTACATCTATCTAATTGTAAAAAACATTATACTGTACACACATTGAAGCATTGCAATAAACAACATACAGTACAGTACATCCCCTGTATCTCCCTGCCTTGAGTGTAATCTGTGTAAAGCCCCCTCCCCCCTAAAGTTTCTGTTAAATCTCCCTGCCTTGAGTGTAATCTGTTTAAAGCCCCCTCCCCCCTAATGTTTCTGTTAAATCTCCCTGCCTTGATTGTAATCTGTATAAAGCCCCCTCCCCCTATTGTGTATGTTAAATCTCCCTGCCTGTGTTGTTGTGAGTGCAGAGTATGTAAATGTGGGGAGGGGGGGGGACCCGATGTGCATACTCTGAGGTCTAACCATGCTCAACCACTACCCACATACCGTTACCCCCCCCCTATACTGGCCATGGCCCCTCCGCTTCTGCAAAACAGACACAAAAATTAAAACATCCAAAGTAATGTCCCCTAACCCCTTAATCACCATAGCGGTTATTAACCGCTACAGTCATTAAGGGGTTAACCCACCCTCACCCACCACTCGGGATGCCTACATACCCTCCCACACTAACCCCTCCCCCCCCCCGTGAGGCCTAACCACCCTCACCCAGTACCCACAAGGGAGGCCTACCCACATACCATTGGGGAAACACCCCCCCCTCACCCCCAGAACCAACAATAAAAAGAACACAGTGACCCACAATAAACATCATTCTATTTATTAAATACATTACCCACCCCCTGTGCCCCCCCATAAATACATGATTTATTCTTTAACAAACAGGGTTCATAACGCAGCCCCACGCGAGTCCCCAGTGGGCTGGCGGGGCACCTGGACAGACCTACAGGGTACCAGCAGCCCTTTTTAAACAGGTTCTGGAGGCCTGCTGGTGGGTCCCGCCAGCACTATGGCCCACAGGTGGTCTCCTTGGGTCACCGTGTGCCACAATTGGGTCCCCATGGTAGGCCCAAGGATGACTGGGAGCCCCGGATCAGACCCACAGGTGTGTGCGGGGCCTCGGGTGGTTCCCACGGGGGTCTGGGGAACTCACGGGTGCTCACTACGGGTCCGCGATGCCCCCACAGAAGTGGGACCACACATCATCATCCCCGCACCTACGGGTCGGCGGTGCCCCCACAGAAGTGGGACCACGCAGGTTCATCCCCGCAGACTACGGGTCAGCGGTGCCCCCACAGATGTGAGGCCACCGCTTCATCCCCGCATGTGTCACCCATGGAACCACCAGCCTGGTACCCGTGAGATACCCGAGGAAACCACAGGTGGTCTCCAGAGGTCTCACGCGGAACCACGGAACAAACCCTGAATGTAAAAAAAATAAACCTGGCCTATACATTCAATACATACACCCCCCCTCCCAACACCTACAGTACAATAATGTGCAAAATAACTATTATCCAGATATGGATAATAGATGAATTGCCCATTATTAAAAACATTAACTAGCATATTCAAATAAATAAAGTACTACTGACCACATCAATACGAAGTGTCCGTCGCCAGCAACATCCTTGTCTTGTCCACAAAATACATTGCCAAAACAAAGCCAATACATTGCAATTACATTCAGATATCAATTAACCCCTTAAACACCTTATCGGATAATAACCGCAAAGGTATTTAAGGGGTTAAGCCACACTGGCCTGATACCCACCCTTCACCCATGAATTTGTACAGTGGCTTCATCATGCAACTATATATACAGTATATACACACACATGATGAACCAATATACAAATAAATGTGAAAGGGTTATCAAAACCATACTGTCCTACAAATAACACTTCTCCATACAGACACACTACATTACAATGTATTTCCTTTAATAATCCTAACTGATCTTACAATCTAAATCATCAAATGCCAATGAAACACCTCACATTCCAATCAATACATTGCATTTACATTGTATAAATGATGCATAAAAATCTATGCACCATATACATTCTGCAATTAATGTGAACAATATCATTGCAAGCAAAATACAAATACTGTACTCCAAACAAGTCAACTATTTTAACCAATCAAGTAAACACAAATCAATTAGCAATCATTATTTACATCCCTAAACAATTAACAGTCCATCCCGAACAATGAAACAATTAACTAATTCACGCCTCGAGCAGAATAATTCAGCATGTGAAAAAATAAACAAAGTAACAACCGGAATACAAACTTTAAAACCAAGGCTAGCCCTGACCTCCCTCAAACAAACAATACAATATCAACAATTACATCTATCTAATTTTAAAATACTTTAAACTCACAATAAAGCATAGCAGCATAGACAAATTAATTTAAAACACATCAAATCAAGCTTTTAAAACAACATCATTTCTTACCCTGTATCTATATATCTCTCTAGACATATATACATACATACATACAGTGGCAAGAAATGATATACCACAAAAAAAAAATACACATGTTAAAAAAGCTTTTAAAAAAATTAACAAGTTAAATAAAATACATTTCTTTAGTTCACTTACCATTACTTGCCCCCACCGACTCCCGTTGCGCAGCTTACTACCGAACCAATCCACGAACAGGAACCCATAAAATAAAAAACCATAAAATAATAAACATTAAACTAAAAATCCAAATCAATCCACGGGTCTTCTATTTGTAATCCATCTTTATCTTCATCTGTATTCTTCTTTCTTCTATCTTCTTCCGGGTGGGGCGGGGTCTTCTTTCCATCTTCGGCCACGCCCTGGTCTTCTTTCTTGTCCGGAGGTCCTTCCTCCGCGGCGTCTGGCTTCAAAATGAGACGACATAGGCTTTTAAAGGCCTATGACGTCACATTTTCATCATATGGTTCCCACGGCCCTGATTGGGCCGTGAAAACCATGTGTTTTGGCCGATAAAAATAAAAATGATGACGTCACTTAAAGGCAATGACAGCACAGCCAATCAGAATGGCTTTGCTTCAATTGCCTTTAAGATGACGTCATGAAAAGACACATGGCCGTCTTCACATGGTATGGTAGCCAATCAGAGCGTGGGAACTCCATCCCTACTCTGATTGCTGTAGTACGTCACATCCTTTTCCCCCCCAAGCCTCTGTCACATGGTATACTAGAGTATAATAGAGTCACTCACATCGCAGGGGAGGGGCGCTGATTTTTGCACCAAACCCGGACAGGTTGTTGCAACACTTTTCTGTGCAGGCTGGCAGTCAGCATCACGTGCGCTCTCCTGACTTGGCGAGAGACGCCATTTTATGTGTGAATCACTTTTGGCATTCCCTGATGAGAAAACCTCCATTTTGTGCACAGTCCCGTTAACTACGCTAGGGCTTTCTGCATATACAAGGGATAGCCTTCTGGTGGGGCACCTGGGGCTGATAAAGTCCAAGGGCCATTTTCCCTGCATAATTCCTGACCTGCCGCTATCCATAGTCTTCTCCACTGGGCAGTGATGTCAAACCTTTACTCCATCTGCTTCCACCCTTGGTCTAGGCCCAGGAGTTTCTTTAGGGCCTCCCAAATTTCAATCCCGTCCACATGACTGGGAACGTTCCCTACTACCACCACGTGACTAGGCAGTGCTTTACGCCAGCAGGCCCAAGAATGGACCTCATAGATTGAGGGTATGAACATGGTGGACAATTTGACACAAAAATAAAATAGGGCACCACAGGTCTGATCTCAGCAGCGCCTCCAAATGTAATGGGTATTCCCCCACCCAATCACATATAGAGTGTATGTGAGGGGGAACCTATATGTTACCAGGTGTGGTGCGTATACCTGCAGGTTCACAGGAGGCCTGAGCCTCTGCTGATGGGAACCTGGGGTGCTACTCTGGAACGGTTTTTCAGTCAGCGACTCCACCTATGTAGGATTCTAGGAGTGTAGAGTTGCCCTCACATAGGAACATCCATAAAGTAACCAGCCCACACCAAAGGTTATGGCTAAAAGGGTTTACTATATGCAAATCACACAACACAACATACTTCAACATTATGACATTGACAGTGTCCTCTACTGCTGCGGCCAAGTTTATTCGAGCATTTGCCCGTTCTTGGCCGCAGCAGTAGCCTGGCGCGCGCCCGAGAGTGACGGGCGCGCGCCGAAGCAGCGGAAGAGCGCCCTCCGATCGGGGCGCTCTCCCTACCGCTGCCGGGTCCGCCGGGTCCCCCGGAACCCCCTGCCGCTGTCCCGCGATCGCGGGACACCAGGGCTCCCTCGGGGAACCCCTGGACGCGCGTGCAGGGGGCGCACGCTCCCGAAGACGCGTGACCGCGCGTCTATGACGCGCGGCACGCCGAGGGGCGGCCACTAGCAAGCCGGGAAATCTCCCGGCTTGCGGTACCGGCCACACTCTAATAAAGTGTGTCGGTAGTGTATAACACTAATAGGCACAACTACCCAGTCACCACGCAGGGCTTTGTACCCCACACGTTATATCAATAGTCCCAAATGTCCCACAATACCCCAAGTGAGTGAATGTTGGTAAAGTTGGTGCACTTGATGACTGATTGTACCTGCCCAGTGCTCCAGCACCTGAGGCTGCAGATTCTTCACAAAGGATCCGCCGCTCTGCGATCTCCTCAGCAATGTCCTGTAACTCGGCCTGGTGGTGGGTGGCTCCCGCATGGAGTGATCCACCTTTGGAAAGTCTCTTATCTCTGCTGCCGCAGAGATGATTCCTTATACACTGACCCTTCTTGTCAGAGCACACAGCACTGCAGCTGTGTCACTGACTAACCTGACTAAACTGGCTGCTAACAGGGCAAAGTCCCTACCTAAGGGGCCTTCCCTAAAGCAGTCACAAGCTGAAGGGGAGTGGGGTCTAGCTGGGGACTAAGGGGAGACTTCTGGCCTAGTGCAGGATGCTAATTTCCTCCCTGCACAAACACACTCTCCCCTCTCTGTGTCCCAGCTCCTAACTGACAATCCCTTTCTGCACACAACATTGTATATTTTCCAACAGGAGAAGCTGCCACCTCTATTGGCTTTCTGGCTGCCTGTGACCAGGGTGAAAGTGCAGTCCCCAGAGGCTGCTAGGAATTATAGTCCTTGGTACAGCTCTTTCCTATGGGGACCGCGTGCGCGATCTTTACTGTGCATGTCTGAAGCTGTAATGGCCGCTGCTACTCTTAACTGAGCATGCGCAACTTCCAAGAGCTCTTGCACCCATGTAATAGCCACCTCTATGCTTGCCAACCTCTGTGCATTGCACTGCACAGGCGCGAACTCCCGCGCCAACCTCAACATGGCCGCCGCGACTGCTCTGCTTACGCGCAAGCCTCCGCACATGCGCGAACACATTCAACATGGCGGCATCCTGCCACAACTGCCACCGGGAGCCTCCGGAAATGCGCTCGCCCCCGCAGCAGCACACAAGCAAGGGGGAAAGAAACCTGCAGACAGGGGGACCAGAGGGACCCTGGCTACACAAATAAAGGTTAAGAACATGTGACAGGAACACATGGGAATATTACAAAGACTTGCAATATGCATTCCTTATAAAAGTTAAAGATTGTTTATGGGAATACATAGACACATAGTTATGGCCCTGCTGCTCCAACTGCAAACTATTTATTGTAAGATTTTTTTTTTAATGAGCAAATTGGAGTTTTGTACCACTCATCGAATAGACCAAATATGTGTAATTAAAATATTTTATTAATAACAAAAAAGATACAATGTCCCTTCAAGTAGATAAGTTTGTAAATAGGTTTTACAATTATTTTTTTCCCCTTCAACTAGGACTCTAAAATGTTTAGTTAATTGTTCCTTTCCTTTAAATCAAGTTACCATGATGATGTTATTTGTTAGTATAATTATTTATATATCTTCTTATTAGAGGACTTTGCACGAGAAGTGAAAACAGATGGGGAAGGAACATTCCACTCAGAGGGGTCTATTTATTAGAGTCTTCACCTGGCTAAAAAAATAGAGGCCAAACTGGAGCACAGATTTATTAAAGAATAATTAAGATTCCCATTAAAACTCTACTGAACAGTCTTCCTGTACAGTGCAAACAACACCGTATATCCATGGTGAAGTGAGGAGATTGCAATCTTCTAAGTGGATTTCCAGCATCAAATAATTTAGTCCACTCTTGACATGGACCTGAGATGTTTAACCTGATGGTTATCATAAAAAAGGGCAATGTTTTTCTTCCATGTATAGTGAAATCTAAAACAACAACAAAAACAGCAATGTAACAACAATGCAAATGAAGACATTATTAAATCATAGGGTTTTACTTGAAAAGTTTTAATTTACTGAAGTTCCCAAATTGCACCTGTAAAAGACGATTGAAAACCTTACGGTATGAAAGAGGCAAAGAAAATCCATGAAAATTAAAGAGAAATACCTCATCCTCTTCACTTCGTCTTTCTGTTAGGGTACCACAAGGCTCCCTCCCGGGCACTCTACTCTTCTCACTCTGCATCTCTTCCCTTGCTGAACTAATATAATCTTTTGGTTTTCAGTATAATCTCTATGCAGATGACACCCAAATTTACCTCTTCTCCCAACCTCTTCCCCCTCTCTCCTGTCCGGTGTCACCATGAGTATTTCCGCAAACTTCTCTTGGATGTCCCGCTGTTACCTGAAGCTTCACACGTCCAAAACATAACTAATATTCTTTCCCCTCATACTGCTAACCCTACACCCAAACTCTCCCTCACTGTCAATAATATAGTGGTCTCATCAACACCCCAAGCCTGCATTCTAAGGGTCATCTTTCCTCCATTCCTCACATTCTGTCACTGACTAAGTCCTGCCTCTCTACCTCCGAAATCTCATAAGGATATGCCCCCTTTTTTTTAAGATGCAACTAATATCCTAATTCGCTCACTCAACTTGTCCCGCCTTTGCTACTGCAATCTTCTCTTAATTGGCATAGTCTTTGTCCACCTGTCCCAACTTCAATACACCCCAAATGCTGCTGTCAGACACATCTACCTCACTCACTGCTCCACTTCTGCTGCTCCACTATGCAAATTCCAACACTGGCTATTCGTGTTAAAACAATAAAGTCTGCTACATCTGCAGCTTCACAGTGCTCAGTGCTTATTAAGTGATCAACGCATGTTATCAGCATGGAATTTATGAAGCTCTCTGAGATACCTGCTAATCACTGTCAGATTCACTGGATTCTGATTATTTCACTTCGGTACTTACAATTGTGTAGATGGTTATAAGACTTTTAAAAATTTATATTTTTATTTTGGAAAAATACAGCAGATATACTTGTTGTTTACATTTTATACGGGACAGAAGAATGTTAATTACATAATCATTATTACTTCATAGGGAGGAATAGTATATTTTTTCCAGTCATATCAAGATATTGTAATTAACCTCTTGGACACAAGTCCCTTTACATTTGTTTTGTGATTTTCATTTTGGTGCGCCTTCCTGGGCTTTTGCCCTGGAAACCCAACACAAGGTCATCTCATATATTTTTTTTTTATTCCAACTGCTTTGATGATTCGCTATCAATTTGGTAAATACATAAACAACAAGAACAACAATAACAACAATTCTACATAACAAACATTTCTATGTCATAGTGACATGTGTTTGGAAAACACCTTATCAAACTTTAAGGTTTATATATAAGTTTACCTTTGTAGATTTCTATATATCCATGATGGATACACATTTTTTTTTGTTTATTTTTGGGGGGTAGATTAATTGTACACCCACAATTAAGAGAGAGATGATAGGGTTCTACTTTTTAGATGTGTGGTTATGGTATATGTGAAAATCTGTGAACCACTTCCATCTTTTCAGAAAGTCTTCTGTTGTGCTTAGCTTGTCTAGATTTGTCTCTATCTTGTCTATGGTCATCAGCTTGTATAATAGGGAGTACAAGATTTCCATTGAGGGCTGGTTGGGCGACAACCATTCAATCATGATTACTTTTCTGGAAAACCAAGAACAATTCCTGCACTCCTACCAATTGGGCTAAAATATACTAGTGACATTTTTACATTTTAGAACCTAAGTATGTGTAACAAAGGAGTCATTTGGTTGCATCTTTTGATCAAAACATGATTCAAGCTTGCCAACCTTGTCAATGTAGACTCTGTTTAGCAGGTACCTACACTGAATATATGCAATTTCTTAGTTAAACTTTGTGAAGTATGGCACAGGACAGGTGGCAGGACAGGACAAATAAATACATATATATATTTATTTATTTTGAGAAAGTCACAAACTGTGACGACACGCGTCAGGACTCTTTGACACTGTAACGCGTAGCTCACCACAAACGAAGTGCGACCGCGGTGCTTAAGTAGGGAATTGGTTAACGCTGACCCACAGCCATGCTGGTGCACCTAGGATGTAGAGTGGTCATTCAATCCAGGTCAGGATTACAGATAGGAGAACAGTAAAAGTACTTGCCAGGTTCAGGAGTGGATATTTGCGGATCGTCAGAGTGCGTAGCCAAGTTCGGGGTTGGAGAGTAGCGGATTATCGGGGTACATAGCCAGGTTCAGGATTGGAGAATATTGGATCATTGGAGTACTTAGCTAAGGTCAGGACTGGAGACTGGAGAATGGTAGTTCGAAGCCGGATCAGGAGAGGAGAAGTGCGGAATCCAAGAGACAAGCAGGGTCAGGCAACAAGAGGTTAATCAGCAAGACAAGGCAAGGCAAGGTCTGGAGCTAGAATGCAGCAAGGCACAGCATCACACTAGACTATGCTCAGCAAAGAATGAGAGCAGACTGAAGGTATATAAAGGCAGGGCCTCCAATAGACAGCCAGGGCAGAACAAGGAAGTACACACCGACAGGTGTGCCCTATGATGCAGCCTAATCGGGGATGGGGGCGGAACTGCTTGCACACGTTACGGAGGTCAGGGAGCGGAGTTTGGAGCGCTAGTCACTCCCACGCTGATTCTGAGTGCCTTTGGGGCAAGAGGGGGCAGGATCAATCGCGCGCCGCCTGTGCATGTCACGGAGGTCAGTGGGCGGAGCCTGGAGGCCGCGTCACTCCCACGTCGGTCCTGTCTATTACTCGAGTGGGGGCAGGGCTTGGAGCGTGTCAGCAGGGAGGCTGGCCAAGCACACTCGTCGTGCCTCAGAGCGGGAGGCGCAGTCCGAATCCACGTACGGGGGATCAGGCCGCGCAAGGTCCGTGCGTACAGGGACCACAAGACCACGTATTCTGAGGCTTGTTGGTGTGAGGAGATGCTGCGACCACAGGATGGCGAATCCTCACAGTACCACCCCCCCCTTAGGAGCGACCTCCGGGCGCCTCCACGATGGCTTCTCCGAAAATTTGGCGTGGAACATATGGAACAGTTTGGCTGTGTGAACACGTTGACTCGGAATGCAGGATCTCTCCTCTGGGCCAAAACCTCTCCAATGCACCAGATAGTGTAGAGAACCTCTGGAGATCTTAGAGTCAGGGATGGATTGGATCTCGTATTCAGGTTGTCCTTGAACCATGAGGGGAGAGTTGGGAGCCACTGGAACTGAAAATACATTCTGGACCACCGGTTTGAGAAGAGAAACAGGAAATACAGAGGGGATCTTCATGGAAGGCAGAAGAGCGAGACGGTATGCCACCGGATTAATCTTATCGGAAATAGAAAAGGGTCCAAGAAATCTGGTTGCGAACTTCATAGAGGGTACATTCAGCCTGATGTTCCTGGATGATAACCAGATCTTGTCGCCAGGATTAAGGTCCAGATCAGGTCTGCGGTGGCGATCTGCCTGATTCTTTTGCCTATTGACTGCTTGCTGATGTTGACCTGGATCTTTTCCAACAGGTTTTGTAAGGTCTTTATCCTGTCATCCGCCGCTGAGACCCCTGAGGAGGGTAGAACAAGAGGAAGAGTGGAAGGGTTGAAACCGTAATTTACGAAGAACGGCGACTCCAGGGTGGAGCTGCTTCGTGCATTATTGTGGGCGAATTCTGCCCAGGGTAAGAGTTCAACCCAGTCATCTTGGAAATCCATCATAAAGCAACGTAGATACTGTTCAAGGGACTGGTTGGTCCTCTCCGTTTGGCCATTGATCTGTGGATGGTATCCCGACGAGAAATGGAGGGCGATACCCAGCTGGAGGCAAAACGAGCGCCAGAAACGAGAAATAAATTCCATACCCTTGGAACTGGGCAAGTTCATAATGCAATCCATAGACAAATGTGTCCATGGCCGATCCGGAACAGGTAGAGGTTGAAGGAGACCTGCAGGAGGTATCCTTGGTGTTTTAGTCCTGGCACACATAGGGCACACAGCTACAAACCATTTTATGTCCTTTTGCATTCCTGGACACCAAAAGGTGTGAAAGATGAGGTCCAATGTCCTTTTGTGCCGGGATGGCCTGCAGATTTGGATGAATTACTCCATTCGAGGACCTTCTTACAGTGTAGTGGTGAAGGGAAGAGACAGTCCTGTGGAGGCGGGATGCCAAGAGGGATGTGGCTTTGTTGACGGGCAATATCCTTGAACGTTCCAAATGATGTAGCTGAGAGAATACATTTGGGCGGTAAAATGGGTTTTTGCTGATCCTCAGTCTTGTCGTCCAGGGAAAATTGTCGAGAAAGAGCTTAGGCTTTAATATTCTTGGATCTGGGAAGGTAGGAAATTATGAATTTAAACCTAGAGAAAAACAGTAACCATCTGGCTTGACGGGCTCCCAGGTGATGTGCGCCTTCAATGTAAAGCAAGTTCTTATGATCTGTGAGGATGGTTATCAGATCTTCAGTACCCTCAAGCAGGTGTCTCCATTCTTCAAGAGCCAGCTTCATGACCAAGAGTTCCCGGTTCCCGACATCGTAGTTGTATTGGGCCAGAGAATTTTTTTTTTTAAATACACAAGGATGCAACCTGGACAGGGAATTCTTCCTTTGGGATATTATGGCTCCTACGCCCACATCTGAGGCGTCAACCTCAAAGGTATAAGGAAGTTTGGGATCAGGATGAACGAAGATAGGGGCGGAGACAAAGGCTTTTTTGAGATGGGCGAAAGACTGGAGGGCAGCAGTGGGCCAAGAGGCAGGGTCTGCTCCCTTCTTGGTTAATTCCGTAAGTGGAGCCACAAGAGAAGAACATTTTTGGATAAACCTACTGTAATAGTTTGAGAATACAAGGAAGCGTTGTACTGCTTTAAGGGTGGTAGATTGTGGCCAATCTAGGACGGCTTTGACCTTGGCGGGATCCATGGTGAGGCCGGTATCAGAAATGATGTAGCATAGAAAAATGGTGGATGTTTGATGAAAATGAAATTTCTCCAGTTTAGCAAAAAGTTTGTTCTGGTGTAAGCAAAGGAGCACCTGTTTCACATACTGTAAGAGATGTGTTCCTGTCTGGATTTAGAGAAAATTAAAAATGTCATCAAGATAAACGATTACAAAAGAGTTGAGGAGGTCTTTGAAAACTTCATTTATGAAATCCTGAAACACAGCTGGGGCATTGCACAGACCATAAGGCATGACCAAGTACTCATAATGTCCTTCTCTGGTGTTGAAAGCGTCTTCCATTCATCACCCTGGCAGATCCTGACAAGATTATAGGCACCTCGTAAATCCAACTTAGAAAAGATACTAGCTCCTTGTAATCAATCAAACAGTTCTGAAATTAGGGGCAAGGGATAGCGGTTTTTGATGGTAATTTTGTTAAGGGACCGGTAGTCTATGCAAGGGCACAAGGTCCCATCCTTCTTCACAAAGAAAAACCCTGGGCCTGCCGAAGAGGTAGATTTGCGAATAAACCCCTTCTGTAATTTCTCTGCAATATACTCCTTTATTGCCTTTGCCTCAGGCATACACAATGGATAGGAAGTCCCTCTGGGGGGATGTAATGCCTGGAAGCAGGTCGATGGGACAATTGAATTGCCGGTGAGGGGGAAGAATCTCAGATCTGACCTTATCAAAGATGTCCCGAAACTCAACATACTCATCTGGCAATTGTACCCTCTCCTTCTCCTCAGACACAATGGTACCCCGATGCTACTTGCTTCCAGAATGCAGTTATTATGGCAAAAGGCGCTCCATTGAATGGGTTCCTTGTTGAGCCAATCTACCCAAGGGTTGTGAATCTGTAGCCAGGGTAGTTCGAGGATCATGCTGATGGAAGGAGTATATAACATTGAATTGGATCTTTTCCAGTTGTGTGTCTTGCACCTTGAGTTGAAGCACCTCTGTCTCCAAGGAGATGAACGCCGGCTGCAAAGGTTTTCCGTCAATGGCTTCAAGAGCGATGGGCTTCTTTCTGTGCCTGGTCGGAACCAGATGGCGTTCTGCGAAACTTGATCTATGAAGTTTCCCCCGGCACCTGAATCGATGAAAGCAAGTGTATATACTTGAAAGCCCTCCCCATCCTCCCCATAGAGTGAAATGGGGACAAGGATGTGAGACGGGATGTCAGTAGAAATAGGGGAGAGAAAAAGCGTTCCCAATGAGACTCCACCAGGACTCATGGGAACTTTGCGTTGCCCAACTTTTGGGGACAATAATAGGAAAAAATGTCCAGAAACACCACAGTAAAGACATAGGCCAGCGTTCTTGTGGCATAATTTCTCTGATTTGGAAAGGCTAGTACCCCTTAATTGCATAGGTTCGGACGTATCCGTGGTTGAAACCTCAGAGGAGCTCATCTGACCGGGACTGATCTGGGCTCGGATGGTACGATGGTAAACCTTCTCTGAACGTCTCTCCAGGAGGCGATGATCCACCTTGATACAGACAGCAATGAGCTCCTCCAAATCGGTGGGACAATCGTAGGCTGCCAACTCATCCTTCAAGGTTACAGATAAACCTTGCCAAAATGCTGCAGCCAGGCTACGTCTTTCCAGTCGGTCTCGGCAGCTATAGTTCTAAACTCAAGTGCGTATTTGGTGACTGAATGACTGCGTTGGGAAACACGAAAAAGTGCATAGGAAGCACATACCTTACGACCGGGTGTATCAAACATTTTACGGAATTCCTGGGCAAAGGTTTCGATATCCTGTGTGAGGATATCCTGTATATCAATTACCCTGACGTCTCCAACTCTGACCCTGGCTTGTCTAAGGATTACTCTACATTCTCCAACCCTGACCCTGCTACGAATGACTACGAACTGCGCAATCCAGAACTGGCTACGTAGTCTAAGGTCGGTGTATTCACATCCCCACTTTAGCCCCACGGTCCGGCCCTAGTTTGTGGCGAACACGTCCGTTAAAGGTTGGGGGAAAGTGCGCTACATTTGTAAGCGCTGCTGAGATCTCAGACCTGGGGTGCCCTACTCGGCCATTAAATTAGTAAAGATCTGAACACCATGTTTGTACCGTCTAAACAAGAGATCTGCGACTGGGCCTTAGGGCTGCACATGAGCCTCCGCCACGTGCTCGCAGTGCGAGAGAGTCCCAACACTACACCCATGCATGAGATCTGCCAGCATCTCTGTCAACTCCCTGGCCTTTCCAAAGCACGGATTTTAGGGAGCAAGTATGACACTACGCACCGGCGGACCATATTCCTAGTGGCTGCTGTCCATGACCTATGCGAAGAAGGGGCTCCAAGGGCCCTGTATTTACCGGACGCCCCAGCCATGGGCTGCCCAGTGATATACTCCACCCTGGCTGCCTTAACTTTGACATCTACCCCGGGACTCCCCGTTGATGCCCCCTATCGGGCTGAACTTTTACGTACCCCTTGCCCCCTCTAGAGGAGCAGAACTTTGGTTGATACACATAGTTTATTTGTTGGAATGCCCTTGTAGCTTCCTTGTGGGTCGAACCCTTGTGGGTCGAACCAAAAGACTTTTGAAGATTAGAATACAGGAACATGTTAGAAATATAAGAATTGGTTTCACTAAACTTAGTCTGTCAAGACACTTTATAACACCATAATAAGGATCCCTCACCCCTCACTTATGAAGGCATACAATGTGTGCCATGTAGCAGAAGAGAAGGTGATAGAGTCAAGGACATCTCTGCTAAAGAGTCCTTTTGGATTCATAAGTTACTGTAGATACTTTATCTCCTAAGGTATTGAATGAGGAGATTGACGTGTGGTCTCTATACTAGTTTCCTTATGTGTGATTTAGGTTGTTTAATATCTTTAAATTGACCAGTTTTGCCATACAATTCACTCTTCGTTTTATTCAGTGCCTTTAGGTATCCTCTGGATTTGATTCCTGTTCTAATTCTGGGATTTAAGATGTTCTCAATGTGCAATTAAAGTTTTTTTTCCAAAATGTGCGATTTAAGAATTTTCTCCAATATACGATTTATGAGTATGTTTTGCCTATTATCCTTTGCGCCACAATTGCCTTAATCGACCTAATTATTTGTATAGTTTGGGATCTCAAGCTTCATACAGTATGTTGGGTCTTTATGCCCTTCCCGTTCTAGTTTCTAGTTGTCCATGTATTACATGTTTATATCATTCCTTCTCTGCCTATTTTCAATTGTCTTTTAAATTTACAATTTTGATGCTGGTTGCTATTTTATGTATCATTCTAATATGTTTTTCTCATTTTCTTTCTCCTTTTTTACAGCACATACCTGTCGCTTTTTAGCAACTTTTTTTATATACAGTATATTGTTTAAATAAATATTTGTTTTTATTAATGTTGAGAATTAACTCGCAGCTGTTTTGTTTTTCCCTGGCTCCCCTCTGATTGGTTGAGCACACTCCCTGTGTCCATCCAGTTGGAGGGGTCCCATGGGTATTTATTTGGGTTTTCATTTTAACAGTGGCTATCTCTGATGAAGTGGCATGTATTAGCTATGAAACGCGTTCGATTGTTACTGTTTTTTACTGTTCTTGCTGATGTTTGTTGCTCACTGCCGCGGGTATTACTCGTTGTCGGTTTTGTGACGTCATTCCTGGCGACGCATACCTCAGGCGTGCACACGGACAGAAGCCTGATCACTTTGACTCCTGTATCTCCGCTGCGAACCTGTTACCTGATAGACACATGCCGCCGTCCCACGCTGGTAGTGAGACATTGAAAGGTGGATTTTGTTCCTTCGGTCAGCGGTTCTAATATACAGGAATTTATCATCTGAGTTTGGGAACTCTCCTGCACTTACCTTGAAGTGTCCTGTTTTCATAATCATCACCCCGTGGAGGATTACTAGTGCACCTTGCTGTGGAGCCACCTACCTGGGATTCAGGGATATCTGTGGCCAACCCCCGATGAGTGACGAGTGAAGTTCCCTTCTCAACCGGTCCTGTTGCAGTGCTGGTAACATGTGTGTTGTCACATGATATGCTTTAAAGATCTTTATTTATGTACGCAGAATACTTACCATTATTTTAACTTTTTACTATAAATGTTAATACACTATGAGCGCCATTTTGCTTCCTGAGTGGACCTGCTCTGAGGCGGTAAAGCGGCAGTGAATCATTGAGTGCCTGTGGCTACCGACCGGCCATATGGTACAGTTCTATCGGGATGACCACCCCAAAGCTGATTCCCAAGCGCTCATGCACACCCTCACCAAAGTCACGGAACCCCGGACGATGCCAAGTTCAATGCCCTTGCCCAAGCAGAAAGAGAGGATGTATCGGAATTCCTCCGACGAATCCAGTTGTCTCTATGGACCTTTGTGAAGAAAAAAGTGTACGAAAGTCAGAGGTCGATGGGTTAAGGACCAACCAGCTCTTACTGGGAGCATTGTCCATGCGTAGCGATCCGAAAAAGCTGTGTCTTTCTCCGGAACAGCCTATTCCATTTGAAGACTTAATGGATAGGGTGCAAGCACAAGAGACAATCTTGATGGCCTGTCATCCCCAGAAGGTTTGTGACTCACCCACAGCAAAGAAATCTGCGACCCCCTCGAATGGCCAAAGAGGCCTCCAAGCCGAAGATGATCTTTCTGCCGAGGTACCTAACGCCAACCCCCACACCTCTGGAATAGTATTTCCTACCTACTGGACCGAGGCCAACCTCAGTGGCGGCACCTGCTTCCAATGTGGCCAGAAGGGTCACGTATCGCGGAACTGTATGCAGAAAAAGAAAACTCCCACTGGAACGTTCCATCCCAAGTCCCATGATATACAACGCTGAGACCGCCGAAACAACCTCTCCGCCCGTCGAGAGTGCATCAGTGGCCAATCCCGACGAAACCCCTCCATCGGATGCTTAATGTCATTAAGGACCCGCCGCCCTTGTACGTGTCATTATGGAGAGTATATATGCATCGGCCTTGCTGGACACTGGATTTAAATGTGACCATTGTGTATCGGCTATTTTATGATCAACATCTGCCGTTGCAGTCGGCGGATGAGATGAAGCTGCGTGGACAAAGATATGAGGACTACCCCATTGAAGGCGTGGTGAAGGTTTAGCTGGACATACCGACATACCGCAGCTGAATAGGGGCAAGCATCACCCCATACAAGTGGAGGGTCTAATATGTCCCGAGCATCAAGAACATCCCAGCTCCCCTATCATTTTGGGGACCAACATCAACATAGTGTGCAATTATTTCCATGTACTTGCAAGAGGCCGGCGAACAATCCCTGTTTGCTCTAGAAATCCACCTCGTGTTACAAGAAGAATGTTTCAAGATATAAGCCCAAGATGGGCACGGGATTCTCTACAACCTCGAAGCAGGATTAACCAAGATTCTAACAGGGGGAGTGAAGTGCATGGCTGCAACATGCTGCTATCCGGATCGGGACGAGGCCGACCATCTCTTTTCTCTAGAGAGTACGCCTGAGGACGATGCCCACAGAGGCAACAAGCTAGTGGCCAAAGTGTGGGAATGGACCTCTGAGTGCCGAGGAGGATCAAGGTGCTCATACAGATCATCTCCCCTTACCCCATCCCCTTCGATCACAGGCAAATATTTGGGCGAATATATCCTGTTACTCCCGTCGAGACTATAGCCGCACAAGCGAATACTGCTGCCGTATAAGAACCGCCGGTCAGGCTAGCATTCGACTTTGGGGACTCTACCCTGACCGCTGAGTGGAGGGAGCGACTGATGGTCGAGTTGGATGCACGACGGGAAGTATTCTCCTCTCGCGAAAGGGTTGTGGGCTACAGCCGAAATGCCCAACACACCATCCGGCTAAGTGATACCACTCCTTTCCGGGAACGGTCTTGTCACATCACTCACGGGATGTGGAAGACGTGAGAGACGTTCTACAAGTGATGGCGGGCATAGTAACGGAATCCTGTAGCCCCTACGCGTCTCCGATTGTGGTGGTTCGGAAGAAAAATTGGTTGGTCCGTTTATGTGTGGACTATCGGACCTTGAACAACTGCCCTGTACCTGAGCAGCGCGCTCTTCCGCAGATTGATGAACTCCACAATGCGCTGTCGGGAAACCAGTGGTTCAGTGTACTGGACTTGAGATCTGGGTACTATCCGGTACCAATGAGCGCCAAGATCAGGTGAAGACGGCCTTTGTAGTCCCCTTGGAGTCTACCAATTCACCCGCTTGCCCCAAGGCATTTGTGGTGCCCCCGCAACGATCCAGCGGTTGATGGAAAAGACCATCGGCGACATGAATCCACGGGAATGTATAGTATACCTGGACGATATCATCGTCTTCGGTAAGACCCTGGAAGAACATGAGGAACAGCTGCCAGGAGTGCTGGATCAACTGAGCCAAGAATGTTTGAAGCTGTCCTTGGACAAGTGCCTGTTCTGCCGCACCTCTAACCTACATGGGACACATAGTATCCATGGATGGAATAGACACCGACCCTGCCAAAGTCGAAGCCATGGTGAACTGGCCCACACCAGAGAACATCATGGAGCTCCGCTCATTCCTGGGGTTCTGCGGATACTATCGCCGCTTTGTGGAGGGATATTCTAGCAAAGCAAAGGTCCTCAAAAACCTTCTTAAAATATATCTGTGGATTCTGGCCGAAAAGCCACCTTCACGCGAACACCATTTGGCAACAAGTGGACAACCGCCTGTGAAACGGCGTTCACCGGTTTGAAGAAGAATTTAATGAAGGCACCCGTTCTAGTTTACGTCGATCCCGAGCAGCCCTACATTCTTCATGTAGATGCGAGCTTCAATGGCCTGGAGGTAGTCTTGCACCAGAAGTACCTGGCTGCCCTCCGACCAGTGGCCTACATCTGCCACAGTCTGACTTCCAGTGAGCAGAACTATCCCGTCCACAAATTAGAATTGCTCGCTCTCAAGTGGGCAATCGTGGACAAACTCCATGATTACCTATATGGCGTCACCTTCGAAGTATGGATGGATAACGTATAAACTGATGTCCGCCAAACTGGACACCACTAGCCACAGAATGCTGGCGGCCCTCTCAAACTACCGGTTCATGCTGAAGTACATACCGGGACCCCTGAACATCAGAGCTGATGCCCTGTCCCAAAGGCTTGGACTGAATACCACCCCGGACGATGACCCTTGGGAAGAAATCCCTGGACCAGGGATGTGAGCTATGTGTCCAACGGCAGCTACCATGGAAGATAGAACGGCTTTCTCGGAAGGGTCGCGGATTCCTTGGGATGCCATTCCTGCCGCGTACCGTCACCCAAAGAGAATGAACATCACCTCAGATAAGATCATCGCGTGGAAGGATATGTTGCAATACCAAATATGGGATCCAGTGGTTGGCATCATCCACCAGGCGGTCCAGCAGAACAAGCCTGCATTACTGCTACGTGCCCCCAGCGACATGGTCACCATTCTAATAAGAGAGGTGGACAAGTTCCAAATCAACAATTGTCTACTTTATAGGGTGGTACAGTACCATAACCACCAGATAGAAGACAGCTGGTTCTACCCCGGAACCTACAACACATGGTCCTGCAAGCGCTACATGATGATCATGGGCATCTTGGAGTGGACAAATCCTTCGGTCTGATACGAGACCGGTTCTTCTGGCCACGCATGAGAGTCAGTAGTACACCACTGCCCGATGCTCCCGGTGTATCCAACGTAAGACCCTACCTACCAGGGATGCCCCAATGGCTCATCTGAAGAGATCCGGTCCCATGGATCTCGTATGCATGGACTTTCTTTGTATTGAACCAGATGCCGAGGCATCAGCAACGTATTAGTGATTACTGACCACTACACTTGGTACTCCCAAGCCTTCCCAACCAGAGACCAGAAGGCCATACGGTTGCCAAAGTATTATGGGAAAGGTATTTTATCCATTATGGACTGCCCAATCGCTTGCACTCTGATCCAGGCTGGGACTTCGAAAATAACATCAAGGATTTGCTTAAACTAATAAATATCACCAAGTCCCGAACGACTTCTTACCATCCGGAGGGAAATGCTCTGCCGGAGAGGTTCAACCGGACTCTCCGTGACATGCTTGGTACCCTGAAGGGCTCTTAGAAGAGCAAGTGGAGTAAACACGTGGAATCCTTGGTGCATGCCTACAACTGCACCTGCCATGAATCCACAGGGTTCACTCCCTACTTTCTGATGTTCGGGTGAGAAGCACGGCTAACGGTGTATATACGTCTGAGGGTATCTACTGATTGGGTACCCAACAGGACGCACGTCAAGTTTGTACAAAGGTTACAAGACAGCTTACAACGAGCTTACCAATTAGCGGAGAAAGCCATTAGGAAATTCGTCCTGGAGACATCGTTCTCCTCCGCAATCTAGGGATTCCCGGTAAACACAAGCTGGCCGACCGCTGGCGCGATGGGTCTATAAAGTTGAATCACAGGTGCCTGGCCTCCCAGTCTATCGCATAAGACGCGGATGGCCAGGTAAAGTTCTGGCATTGCAACCATCTACTGCCTATCCCACAAGTGGGAGACAACGAGTCAGAGATACTGGCTACACCTCTGTACGGTGAGCCGGAAGGGTTGGAAAACATAGAGAAACCCATAAATGAAACCATAGTCGATCCTATGGAGGGACCTTCTCAAAGGGGACTCCGAAGTCATGAGCATCTGCCGGAGAAGCTACGAGTAAAGGGCCAGGATGTACAACGCCTACTAGATTGGCTCCAGTAAGTGAATCTCTGGATCCAAGAAGTCCCTGCTTTGTGTCACCAAGAGACATTTCAGAGACATCTGTACCCTCAATGGAGAGACTGAGCCTCAGTACTATGAGCATTACTCCCCAGAGGGATTAGAAGAAGAGCTTTGCAGAAACCAGATAATTAGGTACCCTCCAACCCGGGTAACCTATGGCACAATTGGGGCACCCCACTATGAGGCTCAGCAGTGGTCTCGGGCTAAGATACATTCCATTATTGTGATGTTTACTCTATCTCATGAGAGTTGTTTGTGTAAAAGGTATAGTGTGTGTTAAGATTTTACAGAGTGCAATGCATTTTTTTAATTATAAAACTTTGTATATGTGTGATATGTTTTGTTATACATTTCCAAATGGGAACGTTGGGGTTTTCACCAGGGGGAGGATGTAACCAGGTCCCCGGTTCCTCCACTCGTTTCCCCCGTTGCCTCCGATCAGGGATGTGGTTGCTGGGCGAGCGGGTTGCGGGAAACCCGCGGGAAGCACTGCTGCAGGGCACGCTATGTTGGGGTTGGTGACGGCGCGCAGGACACATTGTGCATGCGTAGAGCAAGCGGCGGGCATGGCAGAGAGCTTGCGTATGCGTAGGACGGTGGACAATGCATCATATAGGCTCCGCATGGGGGAACTACAATTCCCAGCAGCTCCAGGGGCTACATACAGTCCATGTGCCAAGTATCAGCCAATAGGGTGCGCAGAATCTCCTGCAGGGAGATTGATACATTGCGCGTGCTAAGAACCACGCCAGTCAGAGCTGGGACATCAGAGGGTGAGGGTGAAGGGAGTCAGTAGGCCCCTGCATTATGCCAGAGACCCCCCATTAGGCCCCAGCTAGGCCCTGACTCACCATAGTTTGAGTTTGCTTCAGGGAATGCCCCTTAGATAGGGACGCTTCCTTTTTAATGTCTAGTGTCAAGGACACAGTGAAGATGCCGCACGGTGATTGTGGCCTTTCGTCTGGGACCAGACTATCTCCCTGTGAGAGACTGCAAGGTGATATTATCTACACCAGAATTCACCGCCATCGTGAATGACCACGTCAGATCAGACTGATCCTCTTAGTTAATTTGCATCTCTGAGTGCTGGAGCTCCCAGGCAGGTACCCAACTAAGTGCACCAATTCTCCACGGGATAGCGCTATATCCAACACTTTGGGTGGGCCTTGACATTGGGAAAGGGACATCAGGGTATTGGTGCCTGGCACTCAATGTACTTTGGGGACACTCACAGTTGGTATCAGGTTGGAGCCTACATTACTGTGTGGTACAGGGTGCCAATATTATTGTGTTCAGTAAAGGTTGTTAGCATATATTTCAGTGCATGTATTATTAATATTGTTCCTGTAAGGGTTCATCCTACCAAGTCGGGATCCCTTGAAGGTGGAGGCGCTGTCACCATAAGGCCTCGGGCATGCTTACCGTTGGCATGCTGAGGCGCGCTGAGGCTCAGGGAAAGCGGATGCTTTCCCTGGCCTTGCGGTTGCTTACCGCAAGCGCTCTCAGCAGGCCGTAAGGGGGCGGTCCGGGGGCGGTCCAGGGGCTGGCGCATCACTGGCCGGGGGCAGGCCAGTGACATCACGGAGCCTGTGCGCCCTCATTGGGCGAACCGCTCACGTGACCTGGCCTGTCTCGCCGGCAAGCGGGGGAATTTTAAATTCCCCTAAGACCTGCGCTTCCGCAAGCGCGCGGAAGCGCAAGTGAGCCCCTACTAAAGCCGCTCTTATTGCGGCTGTAGGGGCTGAGTGCTGAGCCGGAACGCGCGTCAGCGTGCTTCCGCCAGCAAGCAAGGAACATGGCCGAGGCCTAAGAGTCAGGTACACCCCAGGCTCCCAGCGGTGGAGGTTCAGGCCTTTTTTGAGCCACAGGTAATGCACCACACACACCATAGCCGCCATACACTGGCGACACACTTTATTCGAGCTTGGCTAGTCCCACGAATTAGGGTATACCCGGGTGTATTGAGGTTTGTGACTGTTTTCTGCCCGAGTGCATTGAGGTATTTTCCAAGCAGGGATTGAAGCATTTTATTCCCTCTGGCTGCAATACTGCACAGTATATAAATATATAATGCATTACAATTCAGGAATGTATGCCATTTGGTAGACACGCGAAGCATTGCAGCCTATTAAATCCTAATCATTATCATTTAACAGATCAGCCGCCCGTCAGCCAGGCATGAACCCAGGCTGGGAAGGCAAATGCAACGGGGCTTGTCAGAGGTGAGGAGTGGCGCATTCCAGGTATCTGCCAGGTACATACCGGGTATTTGCTCGAATAAAGTGTGTCGGTGCAGTATCTTTCATAGGGTGGGGGAAAGTGCACTACACATAAAAAAGAAAACACCAGAAAAAGTATCTCTCACCTTCTCCTGTTATGCTGGAGCACTGTGAATTAAGCAAATGTTTTAACATTCGATAGCGATATAAGAAAGTGATTGACATTCTATAGCAAATGTCCAAGATACTAAAAACTACACTGTGGGTTTTAGCGTTAGAAGTTTGCCAAAATGAATCTAGGCGACGGAGTACAGAGTTAAAGCCAATGAAGATATGTTCAATTGCTAAACAGAAAGGATGTTTGGAAATAGCCCAATAGGTAACTCAGCAAATTAAATCTGATTTGCAAAACAAATTGTGCATGAATAATGTCTGAGTCATGGACTTTAATGACCATATGGAGAAAGATAATTATGTATCCATTGTGAATTTAAAGCTTGATGTCATGCTGAGATTGAGATATCATTTAGACTTAGATGTTCAATATGTATAGTGGTATCCAACACCCTGTTTAAAGTCTTCTAAAAATGAATAAGGAACATTAGAAAGACATGTATATGGATCAGTAGAAGGCAACAAGACTAATACATAATCTTTTTCTATATAATTTACTAGAAATGCTCAAATAAAATTGCTAATGTAAGGGGGTAATTACAGTATATATCTGCTAAAGCAGATGTTCGACCAAGTTTCAGCCAAAAATACAATTCTATGGGGATGTTCACTCTAAATTGTCTGAAAAAGTCACTTCAGGGTATGTAGAATTTCCATTAAGAATACTCTTCGCGCATTGTACCCCCCAATCTTGCATCTAATGCGCCAATGTTCAGAGAGAAATCGTGCATTGCACAAATGAGTAGTTTAATATTGAAGGTGTGTGTGTGTGTGTGTGTGTGTGTGTGTGTGTGTGTGTGTGTGTGTGTGTGTGTGTGTGTGTGTGTGTGTGTGTGTGTGTGTGTGTGTATAAAACATTGATATACTGTATATTGAGTAAAATGTATGGTTTTAAAGTTCTGCTTTTCCCACACATGCCAAACGGAGAAGAAAAAGGCAACAGAAGTAAGAGGGGTGGAGGTTAAATAAAAACCATACACAACTAGGGGGAAGATCCACAAAGCTCTGTTAGTGATTTCCGTTAACATCTCGTTAAGTGCTAACGGGAATCTTCAAAGCTCAGTAACAATGTGCTATAACAGAATTTAGTGCTAATTATATGCAAAAGAAGTGTTCGCTCTAATAATGCATATCCACAGAGCTCCTTTGACCTAATGTACATTATACTTACCGCAGTAATTTAACATTTTGTTAAGTCATGGCTAAACTTGCCATTATTCACATGCAAACCCTTCAGATAACTTCATGTTATGTTTAATTACCCCCATCAGCCAGTGTTCATAGGGTTCAAGGTGGTGCTGTTTAGGTCCTGTCCTTTTGGCAGCCTGGGCATGGTCTATCAGCTTCTGCTTCATCTTCCTTTTGCAGTCAGACCATCTTTTCTTGAGCATGTCAGTGGTTCTGACAGCATGGCCTAGACTGTTGATGGACAGAATGTTATTTCAGATTCTTTTTTTCTCAGACTGGATGTGCGATAACACATCTCATCAGATAACTTAGTATAGTTATAAACTATGCAATTTATGAGCAAATCAAGTACTGCAATTAATTATATTGTAAGCTCGTCAGGACAGGGACTCACCAGCCCAAATCATAGAGACATTTATATATAGATATAGATAACAGTTTTATAAGAAAATTCTTAGCTGTCTCTTGTAGTTGTAGGTGAAGGCTTCTCTGTTCTTCTGGTGTCCACACCCTTGTGTGCTAAGGTAATGTCAGGATCCAGGTTTAGAAGTATTGTCCTTTGTGTCTTACTGGCAGCGTGCAGTCTCTTTGCCGCTCAAGACATTTGTTTGTTCCACAGGTCAGCCCAGTTGTGGACTAGGGAACTCTCTGACTTTCTGCTTCCTGGGTTAGCTCAGCTCACGTGTGAGCTCTGGAAGAATCTCCCTTCCTGTCTCAGAGGCAGGCTTTTTCTGACACCTGTAATCAGCCAGGTGGTGTTGGTTAATTGTTTACCAGCAGTTAACCACCACACTGCTGGATTAGAGGCACATTTTTGAACAGGGATAAGTCCCCTGTTACAGTGTTATTTGTATTATTTGTTATTTATATGATTGTCACGTGTATTACTGCTGAGAAGTGCTATGTACAGTAATGGCGCTATATAAATAAAGATATACATACATACATACTTCAGGAGTGTATTTGGCCATCACTATCTGCTGGCTGGAACAACTTGCTTACCTGACCTAGATATGCAATGTGAGTAACAGTCATTATTGAATTTATATTTATACTTTTTTTAACTTGTATGTGACGTAGCGCACATGCACGATAAATAAGGCTAATATGCGTGCGCGCTAATATATTCCTAGCGCATTTCTTGTATTTGATGCTAAAGAGCATGTGCTTCCGTTTCGAGGAATTAGATTGCGTATGTGTAGAACAGTGGCTTAATGCATATACGCGTTAGTAGATGTTAATACGTAGCTTGACGTTAACATGTGCAAGCATCAAGCCTTTTCTAATGAGGACCCAAACTGCAGTTGTTTTTGCATATATTTAGCTTTGTAGATCTCTGTTAAAGTCAGGAAAACAAACATCTGTTACCTATTTAGGTAATGTCCCATTAGTTGCCCTGACTTTGTTGATCTGGAACTAGAAATGCATGAATGGTTGATAGGTACAGCTAAAGGGTAAACCTACTTTGCCATACATGCAGGTCTTGGTCTTACAAATGATTATTTATTGTACATATAGCCATGTAGCCACTGGCTACTAAAATCCTTTGCCCTAGGCGCTGTGTGTTGCAGTACGAGCCAGCAGTAATAGGGTTAAACCCTCTTGCACATGTCCTGAATGTGAGCTGTCTCCTTAGAGAGACACTAAGTTAATTTATGCAGGTGTAGGCCTAGTGGCAGTTGGAGTCTCATGACTTTGGGGGTGGGGGTGGGGGCTTACTGTGTCTATCCAGCCCAGATACTGGGGTAGAGGGATTAAACCCTCTCCAGGTATAAAGGATAGGAGCCCACCCTGGGTACCTAGTTCAGTTGTTCCCCTCTGGGGAGTGAAGCTCCTGTTCTTCCCCCTCCTGGAGTTGCTACGCCTGCTGTTTCTGCAGTCCTCCCTATGAGACCAATGTATATAATGTATACCCTGTTCATTTATGTAACTGTATTTGTAACCATGTATTATTTGTCATATTAACTATGCCCAGGACATACTTGAAAACGAGAGGTAACTCTCAATGTATTACTTCCTGGTAAAACATTTTATAAATAAAATAAATAATGTGGTGTTCCAGCCTTGCCTCTAAGGGTATGAGGGAAGCCTAGACTAGCACAGAGGCCTCAAGCTCCTGGGGTGCCTAGTCATGTCCTGTGCAGGGAGGGAAGGTGTCGCTGGCACAGGAAAAAGAGCTAAAGTTATGTTCCTGTTGAAGTTAACCTGCTATATTGTATGCTGGCTGCAATAAACCCTGTTGCATGGATATGATATCCTGAGATATGTGTCTACTACTAAGGAGGTTCCTGTGGGGGTAAACCCCTGCTTCTCGCAGGAGCCCTGCAGGATGGATGTGCTGCACCCTGAGGTAAGTGAAGAGGTCCCCAATTTCCCTTCCATCGCGGAGCACTCGGCCTTCTGTGAGCCTACAAGTGAGCACCATCACACCAGAATACTTAAGTACCATCAGATCTCCTTTTAGGGGGGGTAGGGGTGTTACATTTGGAGGCGCTGCTACGATGCGATATGGGGATCCATATACCATTCGCCACACATTATCTGGAGGACTGTTGTGCTGGGGACACTAAGACTATTTGCAAGATAGATATACTCTCTAAAATGCTAAAGGGTAGTATCCAGCTCATGAGTGCAAATTCACTTCTGCTACAACTGAGAGGTGCTTCAAAACCACTGTATCAGAGCTATTTAAAAGACTAACAAGAAAAAAAGAAAAAAATATAAAAAAGCGCCGAATGGGTCGTTTTATTTGAATATGGACACTGGAGCAAACTAAAAGGCAAAAAAAAAAAAAAAAGTCATGTGACATGAACCAGTCCGGTGCAAATGAGTGTTTGCTAATGGTGGATTTAAATATAAAAGGAATTAAAGTAATCACAACCCGATGGTGGGTGCAGCTTCTGATAATAGGGAACCCCCAGTCCCTAGTATGGGTGTAACAACAAAAAAGAAAAAAGTGTGAGAAGCGCAGACAGTGGGGGTTGTGATTAAACTAAAATTCTTTATTACATAAGCTAGTCCCAGGAAAAAACCCTCTAGGACAACAATGTGAGATCAATACATAAATAGTGATTTAAAAATAGTGCTAATGGAATGGATATGCGGTACCACTTAATCAGTCTCCAGAGGATTGAAAACGGGTGTTACCCGATAGATAGTCTTAGTCCTGTAGATAGTGCACTGCCCGGGCAGGTATTGGTGAAGAGGGGTACCCCAGGGTTGAGACAATGTTGGAAAAGCTCACCCTTTGGATAATGCAGATCCTTGACGGTCCTGCTGTCCCTCAGATCACGGAAACCGCTCCAGTGCACACAGCATGGATGTGCTGTAACTCGCGATACCACGCAGCCCTCCGGGTGTCCGGGTCTGATGTCACTTCCGGCTGTGACGCACAGACCCTTCCCGGTAGTCTCTGGGCTCCGTCTTTCAGCGCTCCACCTCCTGATGGTAAACAGTGACCATACAGACAGCGCGGCGAGTGGTATTAGCCGCTTCCTTCAAACGCACTGTTTAGCAAGCAAACACTCTATTTGCTCCTCGTCCTACGCGTTTCACCAAAAGGCTTCGTCAGGGATAACGTCACACCATGCGCCTTCATACTTTATAGCCCAGTTAATTGCAATCGTTTAAATGCCCAATTAGTGGCTCATTAATTTGAAACATAAATTCAAATAAGTACCACTCTTGGAACATAATGGTGCAAACATTATATGTGACTGGTTCATGTCACAAAAAAACAAACCACACACACAAAGAGATTATACAAAATACTTAATAACTTTAAAATTCATATTGGTATATTTAAAATATGTCTTTGGTTAAATTTATATTGACAAATATTGACAAATTATATTTATATGTGTTTGCATTCCATGTGATAAAATTTGTAGGTTAAGAATGTACCTTCAATGATGTAGTTTTAAGCATAACAGACAATATTTATAAATATTTCAGAATGATTCACTTCAATTAATGTATATAGGATTATGCTTTATGTATCAATTTTTTGTTTATTTAGTAAATAAGGTATTTATTTTGAATTGTTAATATGTTGTAGCTATTCAGTTAATATACACAACTAACAACAGATTTATTATATGCAATAGCAAATTATTTCTTAAGAAAAACAAACACTATTTATCATTGATTTTTAGTATTTAACATTGACCGCTATTATTCAATTTAATAAGGAATGTATTCAATTCATTTTATTGTATTACTAATTGTGAAACATAAATTTTAATATAAATTTAACCAAAGACATATTTTAAATATACCAATATGTATTTTAAAGTTATTAAGTATTTTGTATAATCTCTTTGTGTGTGTGTTTTTTTTTTTGTGACATGAACCAGCCACATATAATGTTTGCACCATTATGTTCCAAGAGTGGTACTTATTTGAATTTATGTTTCAAATTAATGAGCCACTAATTGGGCATTTAAACGATTGCAATTAACTGGGCTATAAAGTATGAAGGCGCATGGTGTGACGTTATCCCTGACGAAGCCTTTTGGTGAAACGCGTAGGAGGAGGAGCAAATAGAGTGTTTGCTTGCTAAACAGTGCGTTTGAAGGAAGCGGCTAATACCACTCGCCGCGCTGTCTGTACGGTCACTGTTTACCATCAGGAGGTGGAGCGCTGAAAGACGGAGCCCAGAGACTACCGGGAAGGGTCTGTGCGTCACAGCCGGAAGTGACATCAGACCCGGACACCCGGAGGGCTGCGTGGTATCGCGAGTTACAGCACATCCATGCTGTGTGCACCGGAGCGGTTTCCGTGATCTGAGGGACAGCAGGACCGTCAAGGATCTGCATTATCCAAAGGGTGAGCTTTTCAAACATTGTCTCAACCCTGGGGTACCCCTCTTCACCAATACCTGCCCGGGCAGTGCACTATCTACAGGACTAAGACTATCTATCGGGTAACACCCGTTTTCAATCCTCTGGAGACTGATTAAGTGGTACCGCATATCCATTCCATTAGCACTATTTTTAAATCACTATTTATGTATTGATCTCACATTGTTGTCCTAGAGGGTTTTTTCCTGGGACTAGCTTATGTAATAAAGAATTTTAGTTTAATCACAACCCCCACTGTCTGCGCTTCTCACTTTTTTCTTTTTTGCTATTTAAAAGACTAATGTAACAATGCTTGTCTTAAGCAGGAAATGGACCCACAGGGCTGGGGTAGGAATATGAAAGAACTGACCAAAGCCGAGGGACAGAGTCCTGATAGAGTAGTGAGTTATAAGCCGAAGGTCAGGGCTGGCAGCAGAGTTGCTTACTCGGTGAGAATGCAGAGGTCGAGGCAGGTGGAAGACAGGGGTTATCGAAGTACACAGCAGGGTCTGGTAACGAGGAAGACAAATGGTAAGCACGTTGCATGTACTCAGCATCAGCTGAAACTTTGCTCGGCAACTTCCTGCTTACAGGGCTGTCCTTTTAAAGGAAGTTGCCAGGAGCAAAAATGGAGGATCCTGCCACAGAGGGCGAGCTAGAGCAAAATCCCGGTCCGGACTCAGAAAAACCAGGACGGATTTGGCAAAACCTTATAGTACCCCCCTCCAGAATCGATCTCGGATGATTTAACCCAGGGAACCTCTGGTGGAAATCTCAGATCAAGGAGGAAGCATGGACATCACTAGCCTTCACCCAAGAATTCTCCTCTGGACTGTATCCCCTCCAAGATACAAGATACTGGAGACTGCCTCGAGACCTACAGAATTCCAGGTTCCGACGAGTTACCTATTCCACTTGGCCATCTACTGGAACCGGGCCTGGGAGGGTGGGAGCAGAAGAGGAGTTGTTGCAGGCCACCACCTTTAGGAGAGACACATGAAAGACCGGAGGAATGTTTAGATTATCTGGTAACTCCAATTTAAACGTGACCGGGTTTACTTGTTCCGCAATCTTGTAGGGACCTATGAACCTGGGTCCGAGCATCAGGGAAGGACTCTTCAGATGGATGTTCCTGGTAGATAACCATATGAGATCTTCAACCTTTAACTGTGCGGCTGGCCGCCGACGCTTATCCGTGTGATCCTTCTGCTGAAGGGAGGCTTTAGTAATGTTGGCATGAATCTTCCTGCAGGGAGACTTTAGATCCTGGACCTTGTCTTCCACCGCGTGACTTCCAGATATGGAGGTGGACGGTGGAAGAGTAGAAGAAACTGCTGAAATAGTCTGAGATGGTGGAATGGCTATTGGAAACAAGTAGATTGGGTCATTGAATGCCTGTGGTGGTATCCCCTCAGTTTGCTACTTGCTGAAAACTTCCCCAAAATGTTTGTGTGCGAGGGTAAGGCCATCGGGGAGAGATACAGATGACAGCGGTAAGTCAGAGCTGGGTTGAGGTACAGACAAGCAAGTTCCATGATATCGCTGGCCCCAGGTGGTCACTTGCCTATTAACCAGTCGACAGTAGAGTTGTGGGCACACAACCAAGGGAGACCTAATACTATACTGAGGGTGCGTCAATTACCATGAAAGGGAGTAGCTCCTTATGTAGAACTCTGATGTTCACTACCAAGGGAAGGGACTCCTGGATGATGGTCCCGGGTCCTAGGGGTCTTCCGTTGATCACCACAATCTCTAACGGAATCTCCAAAGAGAGAAAGGGAATTACATGCTGTTTGGCGAACGAAAGATCGAGGAAGTTACCCGCTACTCTGGAATCCACGAAGGCCTGAATAGAGACTGAGGACGATCACAATGAGAGGAAAAGTGGTAGTAGAGTCCGGGAAGGCACAGAGGGAGGAGGGATGGTAGCGATGTCCAGTGAATGTTCTTCCAACTTCACTGGAACCAGGCAATTTCCCGGCCCGAGTTGATCGGGTAGTCACAGATCCGGTGGTTCTGGGACCCACAATACAGGCACAATCCCAAGGTACTGTCACGGTGACTTTATGGCAGGCTGTAATGTACACCAAAATATATATAATATATATTTATAACTTGGTTGAACTGGGACGAGACTTAGATATGATAAAATATAATTTATTCCTTGATAAAGGTGAACACAACAGATTATACAAATAACAGGCAAAATATAGACACTTACTTAAAGATGGAAATGATGAAACAGTCACATCTGGACTGGCAGTTCATACAGCAAATCTTCATCATCCCAAGACATTGCATAGCATTTCTCTCGCAATCAGGTAACAATTCAGATGATATCAGAAGACCAAGGATAAAGGGTGGACAACAGTTTATAAACCTTTTGTACCCTATCCTTAACATTGAGTACAGGTGATTGGTCTTCAATTACCTCTAGCCACTCATTAACGTGGGAAAACATTTTGATAAATGCCCCCCTGCTAGCTGGTACATGCGCATTAGGACTCTGGGGTCTCATTTCTGTAGCCCTTCATCTGCATCAGGAATGCCAGCAAGTCTACCACATGGAATTCCTGGCAGGATATTCTTTGTTGTGAGGTGTGAAATGGGACACTTAAAGACTTCTCTGATTTGAGCCGTCTCCGCCCTCAGGTAAACAGTAAGGGTGACAAAATCCTTTGAAAAATACTTACGTCCTAGACATTGGGTCACCTCTCTGGCCATATGCTACCCGGGTATGCAAAGGAATTTACTCTGGGTTTTATCCCTGCTTTGGGACACAGTATTAAAGATAAAACACAAACATATTAAAATATCGGGTTCCGTTGGGTCCAGCAGGTTCAAACTTCCCAGTTCTCAATGCCGGAACGGGGACACCCTATGGTCCGATTTGCGACTTGCTACGTCCTTCAGAACCGGAGTTACACAAATACACCTTAAACCGTTTCCTATTTTAATACAAAAAACTCAGCTGTAAATTAAATCACGGTTTTTCACTAAATCCCCATTGAAAACAACGGGCTCCGTCGCCATAGACTTTCAATGGCAAACCGCCGCCATTGGCGGCTATGGGAATCCACCGCCATAGACTTTCAACGGGGCTGCGCCGCCGTGGAAGTCAATGGGGTTTTCTCTCATAGCCGGTCAATGGAGATTTGCCACCTTTGGAGTCTATGGGAAAAGTCCCGAACCTTCAAGGGGGTCCATACTCCGTCGGGTTGGTCCAAGAGTGTCAAGGATGGTTCTGCAGTGTCACATCTGCAGCAACTCCGGTCAGAGACCGCCCCGCTGACGCGTCACACGGCGGACCCATGCGCACGGCCAGGGCAGTACACACACGCTTGGAAAGGAGCTGCCAGTGCCTCCCACAAGGAGTTAACTCGGCCGTACGCCCGCGTTACGTCAGCGCTCCGCGACTTGCTCGGCAACCAAGGCAATCACCAGGAAAGCCTGACCTGCAGGCTGTTTCAGATTACTGCCGCCCGGACATCATTGGAGGACCGGATCACACCCCTGCAAGGTAATTGGATCCTTCCCACATATATACCTGCTCCTGTCTGGCATTCCTTGCTGAGTATAAACTCCTGTTTATGCATTGTGCTCACCGCTGCTGTTTAGTTTGCTTGAACTTTGCTTGGTCTGACCTGTCTGTTCTCTGATATCCTGATCCTGGCTGTTCTCTGGATTCCTACACTCTCCTGCACTTTGACCCCGGCTTCGCCCTCGACCATTCTACCTTCTATTACCCTGGACCTTGGCTACGGAAATCTACCATCCTCTACTCTCCAACCCCGGAACACTGCAAGTACCCTGACTACCCTGACCTCTCCAACCCTACGACGCGGTACGACTTGGACTACGCATTCCGGACAGGACTGCGTGGTTGTAGGTCGGTGTCTTTCTATCCCCACCTCAGCACCGCGGTCTTCCGTCCTGTTTGTGGTGAGCGCAGCGTGACAATATGCTCAGCCCAACAAACATGGACGCCGCTGAGGTGGCCCGACGCCTAGAAACACATGAGGAATGCTTCCGGCAACTTACCGGATCATTCACACTTAAGGAACAACTAGTCTCCCAACTCAAACAAGACGTGGATTCCCTTACTGAGCAAGTTAGACGCCTGACCTTATCTACAACCAACACCGCCCCACTTGCAACCACTCCCGCACTCACGACACATACCACTGAGCCAAGACTACCAACGCCCAACCGGTATGCAGGGGATCCCAACGGTTGCCGAGGGTTTCTGAACCAGTGCTCCATACAGTTTGAGTTGCTTCCCTCTCACTTCCCTTCCTCACGATCAAAGGTCGCATACATACTCTCCTTGCTGACTGACGCCGCTCTAGCCTGGGCATCTCCTATCTGGGAGCAATGTCCCGATCTGACTTCAAACCTCGCCCTCTTCATCGCCGAGTTCAGAAGGGTGTTTGACACCCCAGGGCGTAAGGTTACCGCCGCATCTACTCTGCTTAATATTTCCCAGGGAGACCATACTGTGGCTCGTTATGCCCTGGATTTTCGGACGGTGGCTACGGAGACCGGCTGGAACGATGAGGCCCTATCTGCAGTCTTCTGGCAGGGTCTGTCCGAACATCTGAAGGACGAACTGGCCTCTCTTGATCGCCCCGCTGGATTGGAAAATCTGATAAACCTGTGCATCCGTATGGATCAGCGTCTCCAAGAGAGAAAGATGGAGAGAAACAAACACCCTCGAGGTATACAATCGTCCTCTTTTTCCACCATAGGGCCTCTACTCTCCACAACTCCCGTTCTAGACGAACCCATGCAGCTGGGAGGGACTAGTCTTTCACCTATCGAGAGGCAACGGAGAAGACGAGCGGGGTTGTGCCTCTACTGTGGCAATAACGGACACCTGGTGATCAACTGTCCACTTAAACCGGGAAACGCCAAATCCCAGTGAGTATAAGGAGGATCACGCTGGGCACTGCAACCTTTCCCCCTCCTCAACCCTCTACTAGGATTTACCTACCCATCTCCATATTCGGTGAGACCTTCACAGTACAGACACGGGCCTTTCTGGATTCTGGGTCAGGGGGAAACTTCGTTGATCAAGAGTTTGCAATCAAGAATAGGATACGGTTGGTACCCAAAGATCGACCGGTAGCCCTTGAAGCCATCGACGGACGACCCTTGCAGCCCGCGTTCATTTCCTTGCAAACTGTGCCCCTTAAGATCTCGACCGGTGACTGCCACTCCGAGACCATAACACTGGATATTATCCACACTCCCTCCACGGACGTTATTCTGGGACTCCCGTGGCTCCGGATCCACAATCCAGTCGTTGACTGGACAGAGTCCACGCCTCTACGTTGGAGTTCCTATTGCTTGGAACATTGCATGTCTACTCCTAAGGCAGTGGCAGGTCTGGAGGTCACGGATCCTGACAGGATACACCTACCGGGGATATATGAAGAGTTTTGCGATGTCTTTGACAAACGCCAGGCAGAGGAACTTCCGCCACATCGTGCGTACGATTGCCCAATCGATCTTCTACCCGGTACCATTCCCCCGAGAGGAGGATCATACCCATTATCCATACCTGAGACCCAGGCTATGAGACAATATATCCAGGAGAATCTCCAGAGGGGGTTCATTCGAAAATCCTCATCACCTGCGGGGGCAGGTTTTTTCTTCATCAAAAAAAAGGACGGAACCCTCAGACCCTGCATAGACTATCGCGGTCTCAACAAACTCACCATAAAGAACCGCTACCCCCTTCCGTTGATAGCAGAATTATTTGACAAACTCCAAGGAGCTAGGATCTTCACCAAACTGGATCTCAGAGGCGCTTATAATCTGGTTAGAATCAGACAAGGAGACGAATGGAAGACAGCATTCAATACTCGCGACGGGCACTACGAGTACCGAGTCATGCCGTTTGGGTTGTGTAATGCCCCTGCGGTCTTCCAAGACTTTGTAAATGACATCTTTAGAGACCTTCTGGACCGTCATGTGATAGTATACCTGGACGATATACTAATTTTTTCCAGATCCATGCCTGAACATACTACTCCCGTCAAACATGTCTTGCGGCGCTTAAGAGAGAACCACTTGTTTGCTAAGCTCGAGAAATGCCATTTCCACCAAAAATCTACCTCTTTTCTCGGCTACATCATATCGGACACCGGTCTCGCTATGGACCCTAGCAAGGTCAAAGCTGTACTCGAATGGCCCTGTCCTCTCTCTCTCAAGGCTATCCAAAGGTTCCTCGGCTTCGCCAACTATTACCGGAGATTCATTCAAGGATTCTCATCGGTAGTAGCACCCATCACGGTGCTCACTCAGAAAGGAGCTGACCCTACTAATTGGTCTGACGAAGCTCTCCAGGCCTTCGAGAGGATAAAGACGGCATTCGCCTCAGCACCCATCTTAGTACACCCAGACCCTTCATTACCCTTTTCCTTAGAGGTTGACGCCTCCGATGTAGGAGCAGGTGCTATACTCTCCCAGAGAAAGAACCCTCAAGCTCCACTTCACCCCTGTGTGCGTATTTTTCTAAAAAAATTCCTCCGCCCAAAGGAATTATGACGTGGGTAACCGTGAGCTCCTCGCGATCAAACTGGCCTTAGAGGAGTGGAGACACCTACAGTACTGGAGGGCACGGAAACGCCTGTCACGATATTAACAGACCATAAAAACCTACTTTACATTGAGGGAGCACGGCGACTCGGGTCTCGCCAGGCAAGATGGTCCTTATTCTTTACGCGCTTCAATTTCCTTATTTCATATATCCCAGGCTCTAAGAACATTAAAGCCGACGCCTTGTCTCGACAGTTCCTGGTAGAGGATAACAAGGTGGAACAGCAGGAGACCATTCTTCCATCCACTTGCATTGTGGCAGCCAATACTTTCAGCGCCTTGTCTGATATTACCAAGGCTCAGAACAACATCCCAGCAGGACTCAAGGTTCCGGAGCATCGTTTGTTCACTCCACTTCTTTACCATAGGAGAGTCATGGAGTGGGGGCATTCATCCAAGACAGCTGGTTATCCTGGCACCAAAAGAACTACTGAGCTCATTGAACGCACGTTATGGTGGCCCAACATGCGGAGAGACATACAAGCTTTTGTAGCTTCATGCTCTACTTGTGCACGGAACAAGACGCCATACAACAGACCTGCGGGTCTCCTTCATCCATTACCTATCCCGGAACGTCCATGGACACACATATCTATGGACTTTATCGTTGAGTTGCCTAAATCTAGAGGCATGGACACCATACTTGTAGTGGTGGACAGGTTTTCAAAACAGGCACACTTCATTCCTATGAAAGGTCTACCCACCGCACCGATGTTGTCCGACGTTTTCATTAGGGAGATCTTCAGGTTGCATGGGACTCCCCTGGTCATAGTATCTGACAGAGGATCCCAATTCATTTCCCGGTTCTGGAGGGCGTTTTATAAGAGTCTGGACGTCACACTACACTTTTCGTCAGGCTATCACCCCCAGACCAATGGGCAAACAGAATGCACCAATCAGTCTCTGGAACAATTCTTAAGGTGTTTTGTTGCTGATACTCAAGACGACTGGGCAGAACTTCTCCCGTGGGCAGAATTCTCCCATAACAATCTTCGGAATGAATCATATCAACAGTCACCATTCATGATCAACTATGGCTTCCATCCTTCTGCACTCCCTTCTCTTATCTCGAAGTCTGGAGTCCCGGCCGCAGAGGACAAAATCCTCCACTTACAAGACTTATGGCAGAAAATCCACCTAAACCTACAGCACGCTGGTAAACTACAGAAGAGACAAGCGGACCGTCACCGAAGAGAGGTCCCAGTGTACTCTGTAGGACAAAGGGTCTGGTTATCCACCAAAAACATTCGTTTAAAGGTAACTTCACCCAAACTGGCACCACGCTTCATTGGCCCCTTCCGCATCACTAAAAAGATCAACCCAGTAGCCTACCGGCTAGAACTGCCTAAGACTATGAGAATTCCCTCCGTCTTTCACTCCTCCCTTCTAAAACCATGTCTACAAGACTCATCCTCCAAAGGGCAACCTAAACCTCCGCAAACCATCCTGGTAGAGGGTCAACAAGAATACGAGGTACAGACCATCCTCAACTCTAGAATGTCCAGAGGAGGATTGCAATATCTCGTACACTGGAGAGGCTATGGCCGGAAGAGAGAGAGTGAATCCCTCATCGTCAGGTACATGCAAACCCTCTCATTTATGCCTTCCACCGAAGGTACCCTGAAAAACCATCCCTGGGTCGCCCGGAGGTCTCCCCTCAAGGGGGGGATACTGTCACATCTGCAGCAACTCCGGTCAGAGACCGCCCCGCTGACGCGTCACACGGCGGACCCATGCGCACACGCACGGCCAGGGCAGTACACGCACGCTCGGAAAGGAGCTGCCAGCGCCTCCCACAGGGAGGGAACTCGGCCGTACGCCCACGTGACGTCATCGCTCCGCGATGCGCATCGCGCACGCGCGTGGGTTGCTCGGCAACCAAGGCAATCACCAGGAAAGCCTGACCTGCAGGCTGTTTCAGATTACTGCCGCCCGGACATCATTGGAGGACCGGATCACACCCCTGCAAGGTAATTGGATCCTTCCCACATATATACCTGCTCCTGTCTGGCATTCCTTGCTGAGCATAAACTCCTGTTTATGCATTGTGCTCACCGCTGCTGTTTAGTTTGCTTGAACTTTGCTTGGTCTGACCTGTCTGTTCTCTGATATCCTGATCCTGGCTGTTCTCTGGATTCCTACACTCTCCTGCACTTTGACCCCGGCTTCGCCCTCGACCATTATACCTTCTATTACCCTGGACCTTGGCTACGGAAATCTACCATCCTCTACTCTCCAACCCCGGAACACGGCAAGTACCCTGACTACCCTGACCTCTCCAACCCTACGACGCGGTACGACTTGGACTACGCATTCCGGACAGGACTGCGTGGTTGTAGGTCGATGTCTTTCTATCCCCACCTCAGCCCCGCGGTCTTCTGTCCTGTTTGTGGTGAGCGCAGCGTGACATGCAGCGATGCTGGAGCAGTGACTACAGGTACCCCAAACCCTGATCCTCTGGACCCTCCGGAACCGGAGCTATGGATTCCCAAATTTCAGCTTTTGACATTTAGCCGTTTTCTTGAGCTGTTTCTGCTGCCGCCATTGGAACCTATGGCGCGACCTGCTCTTCTCGGTTCGACCCTTATTGGGGGTCCAGGATATGGGGACCCCGTTGTGGTCGAGTGGGGGGAGGTCTAGGAACTAGGGGCAAAAATAATTTTATTTCTATGTGCTCTAGAACTGTTTATTCCCACGCCACTTGTCGTTGAACTTGACTGCTAAGTGATCAAAGCTCTCTTATTGAAAATGTATCCGCTTTGCGGTTTTGCGGTTTGGACGGCAGCCAACTCGTTCCTGGAAAGCTCCTTCGAGGAACCTCTATTGAAGTCAATGGGCCCATTGACTTACAATGGGAAACCGCCGCTCCTCCTCTCGGACGCCATCTGCTGGTCTTCACAGGAAACAGGACCCAAACAGCAAGATTCGCCATTGAAACACATGGAGCCCCAATGGCGGCCTATGGGACCCTGCAAAATGGTGCCTGAAAAGGCGGGAAAAATTACACAAAGGGCTATAATCATTAAAGAACTATTAACCCTTGTACTCCCAGATGGACTCTACTGTGTGTGTGATGCAGACACTGATTAAACCAGATATTACAATGAAACATGGGAACAGGGGAATACACATTTTCATGTCATAACAAGGGTTAAATCACATTTCTGGACCTCAGCCCAGTTATCCCCTTGTCTCCCTGGTGAGGTTAGAGGGTGGCCAATTGGGGTGTAACCCCTTTAATCCCGGGCCAAATCCTCCCCATCGTCACAGGTACACCTCCTGCTTTGCTCCTGTTATGACAGTCTGGTAGTACCCAGTTGCATAGGTTCATCATCTGGAGGAGATGGAGAAATTATATTTTTCAATACAATAATGAACAGTAGAGTAAGTTCATTTGGAACTAATGAAGAGATTCTGGTAACAGTTATCTGCACATTGAACCATTTTGGCATCTGATTCTCAGCCAGTGTATCTCTTAAATATATTTTTCTATAAATACTGTATTTAAATAATAGATGTAATTAGTGCATTTCTAATGTTGGGTTTTTATTAAACCTTTTGGCCAATTGTAGTTATTTAACCTTAATTTGGGTTCATTCTTAGTACCGATTACCAAAATATGACCGTTTTTGGTAAACCTATTGTATCTACAAAACATAGTTTATAAATAAGTATTGTGATATGTTGATCATATTTTAAATTATTTTCAAAAAAAGTTGCAGGCATTAACAAACATTAACAGGCATTTCCGATCTGATAGATATGTGTAAAACTTCCCTGCATTGATTTGCAAACAATGTCATGATAGTTCACGAAACACTTTTATTTCATAACTTTTACAAATCATGAAACACCAATTAGGTAAACAGTTATTAGTAAGTAGTAAGTAGCTTTTCAGATATGGTGGTAGGAGAAGGAAGCATGGTCAAAGAAGGTGAGTGGCATTTCCAAAAGCCTAGTAGTGTATGTAGTAGTGTATGTTCCTTCTATGTCTGAAACGTACAGATTTGAAATACAAATGGAAATACATATCTAATTCCCCATCTCCAAATTGTAGCTTTTCTTCTAATCATCATGTGTGCACAGTTTTTAGAAATGTAGAATTACAGAAAATTACAACTACATGATTAAGATGAATAACTAGTATTTTGTTACAGTGGGCAAGATCAAATAAGTATGTCAATCCTTTTTGATCATTTTGTGGACTATTTGATCCAATAATTCCCTTTTTCTTTTTTATACTTGAAAGACCACCTGACTTGTACTGATTCTGTGACAATACACTAGTTGAATGCAGACATCATTTAAGTGTTGCAATTACAGGGGAGCTAGAGAGATTACAGTATGATATTACGTCTCATTAAGTGATTTTTGTGTGAATAGGAATTACATGTTTTCCCATGTCTTTTGTGAAAGCTATCTCAAAATCATGAAAGTTGTATGGTAACTTGATAAATACTTGAATTTGTTGGGGGTATTTGCCTGAAAGACAGAGTAGCATAATGTATGTATCCTTTTTAGTCACTGACATGGCTAAAACAAACACCGCTTTTCAAGTTGCAAGAA
>NC_134484.1:246637913-246732913 GCF_040206685.1 Ascaphus truei | reverse complement strand
TTTAATCTAAGCTCCATAGTCCTCACAGAACCTCAGAGGGAGGTCATTTCAAAAGGTCTTTCTTTTGCACCAGTGAGAGGCCATAACAGCTTTGACCTCTACATTGACGCAAATAAATATCTGCGCAAACTAACCCTGAAAAGATATTTCTTGGGAAGGAATCTTGAACCAAGGAATGATACAGTGATTCCTGTGGTAGTACAAGAGGAGAGAAATTTTGTCCATACTGATTTGAGGCCAAAGTCCACATTCTATCCACAGTTCGCAAAAGGCAATAATGTAGATGTTTTCTTCAAAATGATCACGAGCGATTTCAAAGATCTAAGGAAGAACAAAACCAATATCAAAGATAATCTTACAAAAGATTAAAAAGAAGCTTTAAAGGAACTGGTGGAGAATAAGGACTTGGTCATCAAACAGGCAGACAAGGGAGGAGGTGTTGTACTGATGGACAAAGTAAATTATAATAAGGAGTCCCTACGCCTCCTAGAGGACAAAACTACCTGTACCAAACTAAAGAGTGATCCAATAAATGAATACACAGCTGAACTGAAATTTCTCTTGGATAGGGGAAGGGAAACTGGCATCCTCAATGATAAGGAATATGATTTCCTATATATAGACAAGGCGAGAATGCCAGTTTTCTATCATTTTCCAAAGATACACAAGAGTATAGCCAATCCCCCAGGCAGACCAATTGTCTCGGGGATTGGCTCACTCACATAAATATTTGTCCATGTACATGGACAAATTTTTACAAAAATATGTATCAAAACAAAAATCTTATCTGAGAGACACTATGGTTATTTTAAACACACTCACTGAATTAAAATGGGAAGATCATTTCATTATGGCTAGCTGCGACGTAACATCATTGTATACATTAATAAATCATGAACAAGGTTGCGCAGCCATTAAACACATATTAGGACAAGATTTGGAATTACCAAAAGATCAGGCAGACTTCATTGTAGATAGTATATTATTTATATTAACCCATAACTACTTTTGGTATGGTGGTGATTTTTATTTGCAGAATTGTGGAACGGCGATGGGAACCAGGTTTGCCCCTAGTTATGCAAACCTCTTCATGGCGGTCTGGGAGGAGGAGACCATCTGGCCCATGGGAGAGGTACCGGGGGCGGACCTGGTGCTCTGGCGCCATTTCATTGATGATGTGTTTTTAATTTGAAAGGGAGGAGAAGAAACGCTAAACGCTTTCTTTGATTTTATTAATACAAACACAAAAAATTTGAATTTTACCAGCACTTTTAGTTCTAGCATGATTCATTTTTTAGATTTGGAGATATATATAGAGGACAATAATATCAAGACCAAAACCTTTTTTAAGCCAATTGACAAAAATAATTATATTCTGCGAACCAGTGGACATTTGCCACGTTGGATGGACAATGTGCCACTGGGACAGTTCAATAGACTTAAAAGAAATTGCACAGATCAAGAACAATTTGTTAAACAGACTGATTTTATTAAACAAAGATTTCTGGATAAAGAATACGATGAGAGGTTTTTGGATAGAGCGATTGTAGAAGCTGGCAGCCGCAATAGGAGTGAGCTACTGAGACCTAAAAGCAAAAAGAGAAAAGAACATTTAGAGTTTGCATTCATTACGGGCTATAATAAGGAATCTAAAAATATTCAGAAGATCCTGAATAAACACTGGGATATCCTGAAAAATGACTCTATACTGGGGAGTGTGGTTCCAGAAAGACCCAATGTTTTGTTTAGAAGAGCTGACAATTTGAAGACTAAGCTGGCGCCCAGTGCACTAAGAGAGAAAAACCCAAGTAAGAATAATTGGTTGAGCCAAAACAAGGGGTTCTGTGGGTGCAAAACTTGCAGGGCCTGCCAGTTCAAATCTACAAATAACGCAAACTTCTGCTCCAATGCCACTAATGAATGCTTTACTATAAAAACAAGTCTTACCTGCAGATCAGACCACGTCGTATATTTATTAGAGTGCCCATGTAAATTACAATACGTGGGCAAGACTGCAAGACCCATTAGAACTAGGATCCTAGAACACCTCAGCAGCATTAAATGACAAATAAAGACCCATAGTGTTTCTGATCATTTCTCCACAGTACATCAAGGAGATGCAACAGGTTTGACTTATACAGTAATAGAACAAGTGAAACAACACTGGAGAGGGGGAGACAGAGAGAATGAACTTCTGAGGAGAGAATCCTTTTGGATCCATCGTTTAGGAAGTCTCACCCCAAGTGGATTAAATATGGAGCTAGACATTTTGCCATTTTTGAAATAAATTTATTTGTCTCTAATGTGGTTTTTGTCTCCCCCTTCTTTAGGAGTTTTTGTCATCCAATTCCCTCGGTATCTATGCAATAGCCTTTATACTCTGTGCATTTCATGTTTTTTGTATGGTAGTAAAAAAAAATTGTATGGTAATAAATGTCTTTGCATGTTAAAAAGTGTTATATTAGCTCCATGATTATATAATTCACCATCATCCAACTGTAGGTGTTTAAGAAGATTTTTTAGGATTTTATAATTAATTTGTTAAAGTTTATTTGCAAGGTTGTTACAATTTTATAACTAATTTGTATAAACTGTCTGTAATTATGGTGAGTCTGCCATTCCAGATCGTATATCCCCTGTGATATTTTCAGTGAGTTAATATGTTTTGAAATTATAGGCTGTCCAAATAGACTCCAAATGTATCAATATTTATATTCCCACAAATATTCAATCCCTATCCTGTACACCAAGCATCCCCCTAACTATGCATTTACCATCATGTATACTGAGATTTTAACCCCATGTGTGCATATGAGCAATTGTATTTGTACTATCCACCCCAGTAGCTCTTTAAGGAATAGCATACACCTGTTGATTAATTAGATCATCAAGATATAAAAGCATGCAATGTGTCATGAGACTCCACACTCCTGAGGAAGAAAGCAGTCGCTTTCGAAACGCGTAGAGTGGGAATCTTATTCAGAGAGGAGCATACAGCAGAGGAGTTGCAGGAGGATCCAGCCCTCACCGAGCGGCGAAACCGGAAGTGACGTCACACGCCAGTCGGAGCAGTCTAAACAGCTGACCGGAGGCAGAGGCGGAGGAGTGGGGGAACGTTGTGGGACGGTGAGCCAGCTGGCTAAAATCTTCCTACACTAATGCAGTGTGATATGCCCTTTTTTTATTGTTAGAATGTGAGTATAATATTTTATTATTATAAAGCTATTTTTATCTTGAGTAATCTGCGCTATGCCAGTTTTTCTCTCTACATTGGAGTACGTGATCCTGGGGACCTGATCCACCTTGATGACAACTGCATCATCCACTTACCTCTGGCCGTTTGAGTCAACCCTGCCTTTTTGACTCTTACATCTTGTAAGTAGTCAATTCATTAGAGCCAAGTCAATTGAAGGCTTTTTTCACATTGTCATTTTTGCTGCACTTAAATTTATTTTTGTTTCCTCCCCATGCTCCCCGTGTATTTTGTGTGTTTTGCTGTTACTGTGGGGGAAGAGTGAAGACTGCCCCTTCCAGAGGGTTCCAGAGCAGGGGGTGGAACTGTATTTACTTAAATGTTATCACATTTTTCACTTATTTAAGTTTTTGATTAGTCACTTATTATTAGTGTCCACATTTTGTTTGCTTGCGCCTGTGTTCACTTTACCACTATACAATTACACTTCTGGTATTCTACACACACTCTCCCACGCACACACACTCTCCCACACACTATACACACACACCCATATTCACACACACACACCCATATACACGCACACACACACACACAAAGACCCATCTACACACACACACAAAGACCCATATACACACACACAGACCAATATACACACACAGATCCATATACACACACAGACATACCCATATACACACACACACACAGACCCATATACACACACACACAGACCCATACACACACCCCTATACACACACACACACACACACACACACCCAGACCCATATACACTCAAATCACACACACACACCCATACACACACACACACACACACACGACAGGGGTAAGAAGAGGAAAGGCCGCGCGACAGAGCACCACCACCCCCCGACCATCTCCCGGCCTGCTCGGGCAGCCACGGGACCGTGGGGAAGCGGAGACCAAGGAGGTAGGGGGGGGAACACCCCCGCTACCATCTCCAGCCCCGCGCAGGACCGGGGAAAGAAGGAGGGGAATACCCCCACTACCATCACTCGCGGCGCGAGTATCGGGGGAAGCTGGAAGCGGCGCGGGACCGGGGATAGAAGGGGGGGCTCCCCCACTACCATCATTGGCCCGGCGGCGCGAGTATCGAGGGAAGCGGCGAGGGACCGGGGAGAGAAGGGGGGGGCACCCCCACTACCATCACTAGCCCGGCGGCGCGAGTATCGGTGGAAGCTGGAAGCTGCGCGGGACCGGGGAGAGAAGGGGGGGGCACCCCCACTACCATCACTGGCCCAGCGGCGCGAATATCGGGGGGGAGGGAGGGGAGGAAGCGGGGAAACACCTTGGCTCACAGGGAAGGAGCAGAGGGGCCGGAGGATTGGATTGTACTTACTTTGCAACATAACTCCGGCCAGAAAGAATGGCCGCTCGTTGGGGGCGGGCTCATATAGAGCCTGGCTGCGCGCCCACAATGCCTGGGAGCGCATGCCAATCACCTGTCAGGTAGGGAGAATTTTTTTTTTCAGGCAGCGCGAGCAGGGAAAATTTTAGCGCGAGCCGGGGAATTAAAAAAAAAAAACACGTGTGCTGCTTGGGCCAATATTTACTCGCCCGGGGATTAAATCCACCCGCTCCGGGCGTGTAAATGTATAGGATTGTCGAACACTGTATATATATATATCGGGAATCGGGAATACAAAATCAGAGGAAGGTTCACCTGTTCTTCCAGCAATGTCGTGTACCTCATCATGTGCATGAAATGCCCAGGGGGCTGCTACTACATAGGTGAGACAGGGCAGGGGCTAAACAAGAGAATGAACCTGCATCGCCACAGCATCACACGCGGTACAAGAGACAGTCCTGTTGGCGAACATTTCTCTGACTCTGGCCATAAGATGAACGATCTGAGGGTTGCCATACTCAAAGGTAATCTTAAAACCCCGAAAGAGAGACGGTTGCATGAATACAAATTTATGCAACTGTTCGGGACACTTAGCAGTGGCCTAAACAGCGATCGAAATTTTATGAGTCATTACTGACAGTAGTGAACTCCCGTCTCATAAGCGCTAAAGGCCATGTCCGTACATACTGTGCTATATGTATGCACACACAGCTGTCTCTCACACATACTAATACTCCTTGTTTTTCCATCCCTACACACCAATAGGGACCACTAAGTATCCACACACACTTCTAGTTGTGCTACTAACTCTCACATTTCCACACCCACCCACACCATTTATATCCAGTCCCACTCCACACACACCTTGTGTAAAGCACTGTATATACTGTGGGCTCTCCACTCATTTTTATTCACACTGATACACATACACACTCTTTCTTCACTTGCTTTCAGTAACCATTTAACACCTCCAGCCATAAAACACATCCACACCGGGGGAAGGAACAGCACAGATAACATTCCAAGAGACACTGTTTTTAAGTTTACCTTTTGCTTCATTAATTGTGTAGCCCTTTTTGTGAACCGCCGGACCCACCCAATCTCACATTGGCCCCTCGTGGTCTAACCGGTTCCTTTCCCTGCAACACACCTGCTCTAAGGGACTACTGGTAACTGCATAACACCTGTGGCTCCAGGAGATCTGAGCCTCCGCTAGCTGGGAGCCTGGGGAAACCCTTACCATTACCTGGTGCAGCGCCTCCACTTACCCAGGATCCCCGTTAAGAAAGATAGCCCTGGGTAAGAAATACAATAACACACATAACGATAAAACAATAACTAACACTTTACTTGAGAACGTATAACACAGTACATAACATCACATAACCTTATGCTCTATCCGCATCACCTCAGCCCAATGTCTGGTGTTCCCACCCAGTGTCCTGTGATCCCACCACACCCAATGTCCCGTACTCCTACGGAGGTCGTGGGTGACTGCGCAGTCACTAAATTAAGCTAGGGCCCAGTTGGTGCACTTATAATACAGAAGTACCTTCCGAGCACTCCGATGCTCGGGACCGCAACACACTTCTAAAAGGGTCAGACGTCCGTCTGATCCTATCCAGGTACTTCTCTCCGTGGACCCCAACGAGGGTCCCACCGCTTCCCGGGAACAGCAACCGTCTCTCGGTAACACCACCGTCGCACGGGAACAGCAACCGCCGCTATCCCTATCTATCCCTAACGTGACAGGGACCCTAACCTAGGGCCTGTCCCTGATGAACCGCGACCTGGGATGGCTTGGGGAAAACTCCTAGGGCCTGTGGAACAATAACCTGCCCCCCCTCCCCTAGCTACCCAGTCCTATCTGTCTCACTAACAACTAGCTATTAACTAGCTAACAGTCTGCAGCAGACACACAGCTCACACTGTCAGCCTGCAGACATCCACACACGCGGCACACACTGCGCCCAGCACATGCAGCAACACACACAGAACGATACACACCATTCACTGGAACCCGCAGCAAATCCACTGCTCGCACGCTGTGCCTATTTGCTTGTGCACACAGCCCTATCTGCTGTGGCACTGCCAAACTGCACCTTCCGCACCTAAGGGTAACCTCCTTATCTAGGGCCGTCCCTCTTCAGTTACCCCCTGCCCTTACCAGGAATTGGGGCCTGCCTGGGGACCTAAGGAGAACCCTTACCTGGTGCCGGAGCCACGCGCTCCCTGCACCCTTCCTACTCCTTCCTTCTCCTCTTCCTGACTGACTCTGCAAAGCCCGGGAAATGTATCTATATACACAGAACGGTATCATCTATTTATTTTTTTATTTGTTTGATTATATATATATATATATATATATATATATATATATATATATATATATATATATATATGTATATGTGTGTGTGTGTGTGTCACGGAAGATGTTCGGGGGAGTAACTAAGTCTCAATTTTCTTTGATCTGAAAGAATGAAAAAAGGGCCACAATAGTGAAGTATGAATCGGCAACTTTATATAGAAATAGCAAATTGTCTACTTACAACATAGCCGATAAAATCGGGCAGTGTGGGTGTGTGTCACCTCACAGACAAATCAGTGTACAGATCAGCTGACTCCCTCTCTGCCTGGAGTTCTTAACTCCTGAAGTGTTGTTTTGCTCTGCTCAGTCGGGTGCTGCTCCTGCAGTGTAATCACCTCTCCGGGGCTGGAATTCCCCATCTGACGACCACGATCATGTGGCTATGATGTCAGACGCCAATGTCCACAGCAGTAACTGCGCATTCTTAACACATGGACAATTGAACTATCTAATGTTCACTGGAAACAAACATGTGATCTGTAAATAGTTATAGCATTTAAAAGCATTAAGATAAATGCACAATAAAAGATGTATAGCTCTACACATTTCGTTCCTAGCGTGGGAACTTCATCAGGACAATGAAAGAAAATTGAGACTTTGTTACTACCCCGAACAGCTTCCGTGACACATTGTATATTATTTTATTAATTACTGATTTTTTTTTATCTGCGCCCTTTATTCATTTTGTTATGTATATGTATGTGTGTTTGTGTGTGTGTGGGTGTGTTTAGTTCAAAAAATGTTCTGGTTTGTACAGTCTTCCACAAATATTAGGTAAATCCTTTTCCTTGCTGCATTCTCCATAAGTCAGGAAAAGAAGGATCCAACGCTCTACGGTTTTGATTATAATGCTAATTTATTTGTGCCACACAACGTTTCGACCTATATAGGTCTTTCTCAAGTGATTAGGCACTTGAGAAAGACCTATTTAGGTCAAAACGTTGTGTGGCACAAATAAATTAGCATTATAATCAAAATCGTAGAGCGTTGGATCCTTCTTTTCCTGAGTATTGCCCTGGAATTACTCTGACAAGTACTCATTGAACCAGCAGCACCGGTAGACTTGATGTATATATTTTTTTCATTGTGGTGTGCAGCATACTCCTTTATTTGCATTCTCCATAAGGGCATTTTAATATAGTGTTACTGACGTCATAGGGGTAGCTTTTTTGGCTCATCTGCTTCCCATAGCAGTTCCTTTGATGTGTATGTCTCCTCCCTTCAAGACAGAGCCCCTACCAATTTTCCAATTACTACAGATATAATACACCTCAATTTCAGTCTGCACATCACCCTACATTGAAGAGTAGGTGAATGTATAAGGCTGACAGAAAGAAATATGTAAGTTTTTATTATATTCACACCAGGGAATTTGTGCACCCACAGTTTACCGCTACAGTAAGGTAACTATGATACTGGCTTTGGCCAGCTTTTAATTGCACTACTCACAAAAGTATATGCTTCATTTAACCCCTTCAGGTCTTTCTCACATTTTTTACTAGTCCATGGGAAAATAATTACATATATTCAGTGTAGGTACCTGCAAATTTGGTTATGCCTTGACGTGGCTACAGGCTTTTAATGAATTGGCCAAAGGGTTTAACTAAATAACCCTTATTCATGTGATTACTATTTAATTTTAGCCTAATTGGTAAAGTAGGAGTGCAGAATTGTTCTTTATGTTATCCTACAAGATAAGCTATCTTTCCCTACAATTACATTTTTGTACAATAATCTTTTTTGAGGTTGCTACTAGCTCTCCTATCTTAAAAGCCCCAAACAATGCTAATGTAAATGCAGCCCTGAAAAGCTTGATTCCCAATGGTTTGTGCAGACTTTCTGCATACGTTTCTGCATCCATTTAATGGTGTTTCCAACCTGTCTAATGTCACAGGGTCCCTTTCATCTTTATGTCTGACTTTTGTTCTTACCCAAACCTACCATGATTTTCCTTATCGTAAAGGCTTTTCTTATCTTTTAGCTTCAGAAAAAATGCAATCCCCATGAGTGTTATACCAACGCTGCTTGCTCTGTAGCAGCCTTTGTCCTTAAGAGATTTAAGAAAATGCAGTGGGCCTTATATTGTTCTTTCTGCCCCTTTTTCTGCTGTACTTTAAAGGATACCCACCTTTACCATGTGTTGGGGTATGAGTTCTATGTGTGGGGGGATAAAGATTCCTTCATCATGTCCTCTAGTCCTGGTGATGACCAAGCTGTCAGCGATGTTTGGGGCAAGTTAAAACCAATGGTTGTGCTTCTGATGAGCAAGGTACTTAAGGGGTTAAGCAAGGGCAAAATCCAGAAGAGATCTGAGGTCATTGACAGGCGGCATCCGAATAAGTTAAGGGGTTCAACAAAGGAGAGTCCACACCTAATGAGAAGTCATTTACAGCCGGGCAGAATACTTAGGGGCCTATTCTAGTAGCTTCGATAAAATTGCTGCCATCTAGAATGGTTTGGCATGACCCCATCAAATGGTTTGTCATTTGTGTTATCACTATATTCAAAATGAATCAGAAAGCATTACCACAAGTCTCAAACCGTGAGGTAGGAAAATGCCAATACTGCTCGGGACTGCAGCGATGGTATCTCAGCCTTTTTCTAAATTTTCCCCTTTGCGATCTGCCTGCAGTCTGTAACAACTGCACAGAGAGAGCTGCATCTACCTGCACAGCTCTTACAGGCGACCGCAGTGTGTTTATTTAAATTTTAATAACAGAGTATTGTAGCAGGGTGTCTTCGGAGCTGAACCAAATTAATTTCTGCCTCGGGGACCCTTGCATTCCGAGTTACAGGCCCTGGCATGGGGTGCTAGTATCTCCTGTGCATTTAAATGTCACTTGTCACGTGACACAGGAGATTTTAACTTTGAGAGGAGATACCGGCAACCCATACCGGGGCCGGTAACTCGGGAAGCAGGGTTTTCCCGGTCTGAAATTAATGTGGTTCAACTCTGCAGACCTCCTGCTACAATACGGTGTTATTAAAATGTTAATAAAAACATCTTAATTGCCTTTGTGGCTTAGCCGCTATGGCAATGAAGGGTTTAAACTTGAGTACCGGTTTTCTTGGAGGACAAGGGGTGGATGAAGGGGGTAGTTGTCCTTGGGTGAGTGGTTAGACCTTTCAGCTAGGTTGTGGAAGGAGTTAACCACTTCACTACCATAGTGGTGGTAAGCGCTATAGTAATGAAGGGGTTAACTACTACCGCTCCCCACCGGAGAGGCCTAAACACCCACCCTGGAGAAACTATCCCCTGGACCCAATACCTCTTCCCCCAAGAAACATTAAAATATAACAACCATACTACCCACCTCCTCTACCCCCAACAACACCCCCCACCCCAACACATACAGTACAATAATGGGCAAGATCCCTATTATCCAGATATGGATAATAGCTCATTTGCCCATTAAAAATAAAACATTATCCATCCAGCATAAAGTAAATTAAAGTTCTTCTTACCCCTGCCAGGATGAAGGCGTGCTCATCACCGTCCTCCGTGGGCAGCAACATTACAATAAAAAAACAAACGAATGGCCACTAACCCCTTTGATCACCTAATCTGTTAGGAACCGCTATTGTAATTAAGGGGTTAACCCCCCTTCCCCTGCTACCCACCTGGGAGGCATAACCACCCTCCCTGGGGAAACTACCCCACCCCTTCCACCCATTGATTGGCACAGTGGTAAACATGCCCATATAATATGGGCATGGTTTGCCTCTATAGCAATGAATGGGCAAGCTAAAAAAAACTGGAACAAAATAAAGCACATGACATTTAAATAAAACAATAATTTCACAATAAAGCCATTGATTGTGACTGTGGTAAACCATGCCCATATATTGCCACACTGACAATGAATTTGCAACTTAAAAAAAAACCCACAACAATACAATACATAACAATTATATAAAAATAAGCGTTTGCAAAAAAATGGGTTTTTGGCATTTTTGTCTATTGCAATATCATTTATTTTATTCATTGCTTGTTTTTTTATTGGTGGATTGCTCATTCATTGCTATAGTGTCAAATCATGGTTTAACACTGTGCCAATAAATGGGTAGCGGAAGAGGGGGTAGTTGCCCCGGGGAGGGTGGTTAGGCATCCTGTGTGGGTAGTGGGAGGGGGAGATACACCTTTTCATTACTATAGTGGTTACAAACTTCTAATGTGATGAAGGGTTAGTGGCCATTAGTTTTTTTTTTATTGTAATGTTGCTGCCCATGGAGGACAAGGACGCGGAGGAAAACGAGGATGGCCTTCATCCTGGCAAGGGTAAGTAGAACTTTAATTTACTTTATGCTTGCTGGTAATGTTTTATTTTTAATGGGCAAATGATCTATCATACAGATCTGGATAATAGTTATTTTGCCCATTACTGTACTGTATATGTTAGGGGAGGGGGTATTATGGTGTCCATTCATTGCTATAGGGTTTATCTTTGCTCACATTGAGGGGATAGGTAACTGCACTGGCAAACAATGTGTTTATTGGCTAGTATTGTATTTCAATGTTTATTTAGCTGTGGTGGGTGAAGGTGGTATTTGGCCCATGGTGGGTGTTTATGCCTACCAGGTGGGTATCGATAGCAATACTAACCACTAAGGTAGTAAAGGGATTAAGTCCTGCTGCAACCCACCCACAAAGCCTAACCACCCACCTTGGGGCAAATCCCACTGTCACCCCCCCCCCCATTACCCCCAATAAATTGGGCACTGGTATTTAACCCCTTCATTACCTTAGTGGTTAGCCGCTAAAGGGATGAAACTGCCTGTGAATGTATTTTTATATTATATGATTTGAAGCAGGGGGTCCAGAGACTCCCGGCTTCATTCCGATACAGGAAAAATTATAAATTTTTCTAAATCCTACCACAAATCCCATCCCGCCACACTTGGAGTAGCGAGATGAAATTTGCTAAGAGCTCGCTCGGTGAGAGCCTAGATATTCTCATCGGAGCTACTAGAATACAGTGAATTTATGAACAATGCGAGTTGGAGCTGTTTTTGAGCTCCCGCTCGGTGTGTTTGTGCCGCAGCGCTACCACTTGGGGAGATGCACTTCTCGTATGAGTTTTTCAGATCATCAGAGCTTTCTGAGTAGCAAACTTGCCAAATCGTACAGGAAGTGCTCAAAAATCTCGATGAGTTAGTTATCAAAGCTACTAGAATAGGCCCTTAGATGGGAAAGAGGCAGGAAACAGAGACATTTACTAAAGCTGGGAGAAGGGTTGGAATGCCCTAAGGGTTGCAACTTCCTGAATTTACATAGGTCTCATAACCGTAAGTGTGAGAGTACTATCCTTCAAGACATCTGGGAGATGTAGTCTTTTAATGTCTCCAGCCTGGTGGACACCTGTGGTAATGCACCCTGAATGCATATTCAAGAGAACAGGTCTAGCTTTTTGCTAGGCACAAATGAACCGGTCTGACAGTGTTCCCCCTCCAAGTAGCAGCTCCCAACGGCCATGGACCAGGGCAAGGGAAGTGTGGATGGTACTTTAGTACCTGTTCAGAGAGAAACCAGCACACAGGCTTAAACAAAATGCTTTATTGACCCAAGTAGTCCGATGTTTCGGCTGTGCACTACAGCCTTTTGCAAGGTAAGGGTTCCAGTGATAACAAACTCATACATATTTATACCCCACAATGTGCTCACTTACCCCACCACACTCCGGCCGTCCTCCTCCCTCGACCCTGATGCCACTCGATGACGTCAGTCATCTATGTTCTAGATTCTCAGCTAGGGGATATCCTGCTACTATTCTTAACAAATCCCTAAATAAGGAGGTTGGGACTAATAGGGTGAATAGGCAGAAGGAGGATAGAATGGTATTTACCACCACATAAAACCAAGCCAGTGGCTTCATTAGAGCCACAATAATGAAACACTGGTATTTACTACAAACGACCGCATTCTATCAGACATTTGCCGTACACCACGCATGGTAGCTTTTAAGAGAGGGAGAAACCTTGCGGATGCACTTATCAACACTGACAACATGGGTCATTATAAGACTCCACATTTCTTAGACTGTGGACGACCGGGTAACTTTAGGTGTCTTAGTTGCTCCGTCTGTAATAGTCTGATCACAGGGGATACATTTACTCGCCCACACAGTGGTAAAGAGATTAAAATTAAAAGCAGAATCACCTGCAGATCTCATACATTATGGACATTATTAAATGTCCCTGTGGTCTACTTTATGTGGGGAAAACAACCTGAATGTTGAAACTAAGGTTCATTGAACATAAAAGTGTCATTCGCAGGGGCACAGACCCCACGATCCTTGTTCAACACTGTGTTGAACACAGGCATAACATTGCGTCCCTTAGGATTATGGGCATAGAATATGTGGTACCTAGACAAGGTATTCCCAACAGAGAGACATTTTTACTGAGAAGGGAGGCTTATTGTATTCATTTATTGAAGACACGCAACGGAGGTGGATTAAATTAACTTTAAATGTTTTCTTGATAGGAGGTAACCTTTTCTCTCAACAGATGACGACTACCTTCTGATCCCTCCGGGAGATTTACTTATCAAGTCTAATAAACCTATGGATTTTCAGGATACTATTTATTCTACAGATAATGTTGTGGACTGCAACTTGTGCCAATCCTATCTTCACTGCTATTGTTGCTATTAAGTTACACTATTTCCCTCATTTATGATAGACTGCTTGATGTTGGTTAGTCACTCAGGTGTTTATGTCTGTGGTTTTACACTTCAAGACTACATTATGTATGGGTGATTTTTAGTGAAGCAACATCTAATTTTTAATTTTTTTTTGGTGTTGGTGATTGCGCACTTGAGGGGTATTTGTCTTGGCTCCTGCTCTTCCCTGCTTCGATTACAGGGTAACCATGGATACGTACAAGTACTTGGGTTGGTGGTTCCTTACAATGCATCTGATCGCAGACACGCTATTGGAGAAGGTTGGGGTTCCTCAGAATTTCACAATATAATTATAGGATTCCTTAACAACACAGAAAAGGTTGAAATACACTGTCCTAAGATTATTCCACTCCAATAGTAAGTGATAGTGTAACATGCAGCATTATCATCATGAAAAATCGATGATGGTGCACCCACAACACAAACCCTAAATTTAAAAAAAATGTCTACTGCCACCAGTGTCAGAAACGAGTACCCAATCAACATCACATCAGTGTGACCATCAAAATAATCACTCTTCTGTAGTGACAGACTCCGACAGAAAAGGACGAGGTCAAGGAGTGATAGAAAGACAAACTAGGCATGAGGAATTTATTTTTCAATTCTAAATTGGGACTCAGCCAATTGCGTTCAAGACGAGGATGGAGTGGACGAAGTAGCCTAAAACAGTTGTTGGTGATGACCTCCTCAGTCTCACAGGACAGGCATGTGAAGAGCCCCTCCAGCCCTTGCTGCCACCTGCACCACTCCTAATAAAAATAAATGGAACAAATTAAAAAGAACTAAGAAAATAACATTAATAGAAAATAATATAGAAAATAAAATAGAAACAAATGTACGTCTGTCTGTGTTCTGTGTTGTGTCTCTCTCTCAGTCTCTCTCACACTCCCACTGCAGTCTCCTGTCTCATCCTCTCCTCTCTCAAATCAAATTAATTGTGCAGATAAGTGGACATGGCCTCATGGCTGCATTACATGGCTTGATATAGCGCTGGTTGTGTTTTTAAATGACTGATTAGTCCGCAGGAGCTCTAAAAAAAAATTCCTAAAGTGGATTAATCTGTCGTACTTTTTTCTTACAATACATAAACGGATTAGAAATAAACCCAATCTGAGGAATAGATTTACGTTGACCTGCCGGTGGGGGGGAGGGGGGGTTATTTCAGAGCCGCAATATCAAAGCATATCGGGTGATTTTAACTAATCAGCACAGACTGAAGTTGTTACATTTCGTCTGCAGATTTAAACAAGCAGAACAAATTTTAAAAGGAAAAACCAGGAAACAGATTTAGGGCCTCCTGCACTAAAGTCCAATAGAAAAAATCGCGAGGGTTTTTAAATCAGAATTTTTGGCACCATTGCTATCATGCTATGCAGAAAGCCCCGAATACCAGTGATAGAAACATTAGCAAAAATGGCGAGTTTACAGCGGCGAGATGACCGGCCCTCCGAAAAGAGCTCAACTGGCGAGTTCTATCTGCTCCAGAGAGAGAGCCGCCTTTCACTCTGCGCAAATATCGCCAGAAAATTTTTCATTTTGTTACAAGTGTACGTGAGCAGGTGGTCTCCGAAGCAGAACCACGTTAGTTTGTGGTCCGGGGAAGCCCTGCTTCCAGAGATACAGGCTCCGTTATGTGGTGCCGGTAACTCCAAAGCATGGAAATGTCTCGTATCACGTGATCGGGACATTAACATGCATAGGAGATACTGGCACCCCATAACGGGACCTGTACCTCGGAAAGCAGGGGGTTCCCCGGACCTGAAATCAACGCGATTCTGCTCCAGAGACTCCCTGCTCATCTACACTAGTAATAACATTTAATTTAAAATATGTAAGTACCACCAAAACCCAACCAACTCCCGGTACCGCCACATAAAACCACATTTAATTTTTTTCTCACAGGATTAATACCACAGGCCGGCAGGGATTTCCGGGTGGTCCACACGGGTGTCCGCAGGCCCCACAATGCACTTCGGGGGGTATGGGGGCCCTTGGGTAGTCCCTGCTAGGCTCTATGGGCCTCCATGGTGTCCACGGGTGGTCCCCACTTGTGTCTGGTGGTCTCCAGGTCATCCCCACATAGTGGCATCAGCTTGATTGAGAACAAATGAAATTAATCGTGATACCCTCCTCCTGCCTAAAATCAAGTTAGGGAATCAAAGAAATTTCCAAACAGCTTTTATAACAAATTTTAATAGGAAGGCAAGAGACATCAAAAATATTAATATTAATAAACATTGGTATATTTTAAAAGAAGATCCAGTTCTGGGGGAGATCTTGGAAGAGAGACCCCAAATAATTTTCAAAAAAGCCCCCAACCTGAAGAGAAAATTAGCACCAAGTGAATTAAAACAAAACAGAGAGAAACGTGGCTGAATAAGCCAAAGGGGTTCTTTAAATGTATCTCATGTAAGGCCTGTACTTTTGCGTCCTTTGATAAAAAGGAGTTTAAATCAAAAACAACGGGGGAAGTGTTCCCAATGAGACAGTTTGCGAACTGTAGGACAGACTTTGTGGTATACCTATTGGAGTGCCCTTGTGGCCTCCAATATGTAGTTAAGACGATTAGACCATTAAGAGTTCGCATTCTCGAACACATAGGTAACATTACGAGAAAATTACTTACCCATAGTGTCCCTAAACATCTTTTAATGATGCATAATGCTAATCCTGCAGGATTTAAATATAGAGCAATATAATGTGTGGAGAAACATTGGAGAGGGGGAGACAGAGAAAAAAGACTTATCCAGAGAGAAAGTTTCTGAATTTATAAATTGAAAACTCTCGAACCCCATGGTCTCAATATAGACATAGACATTACTGCATTTTTATAAAAATATATATTTTTTATATATAAATAGATACTTTGTTTAGTAATAAAAGGGTTTTTTAGTTTTTAAATAATAAAAGTTAATTTAAGAGGTTTTAATAAATATTTATTTTTTACAAATTTTGAGGAATGCTGTGAGATTTTATATAAACTACTTTGAAAACCATTTCTTTGAGATGAGTCTTGCTTCTCTTGTTCCCCCTCTCTGTCAAATTTGCTTTTGCACGAACCCAACTGAGTTGATTTGCCTTTTGATGTTTTTTGTTGTATTTTAATATTATGTTTTCTTTGTTATCCCTAGGAATCTTCCTGATGGGTTATTTATATATTTTTTGTATTTCCTTGTGATTAAAATTGTGTGTGTGATTAAAGTTGTGCTTAGTAAGATTACATCGTGATAGCTAACGAATATGGCAAGTATAGGTGTTATACTGTTACTGGTGTATATCGTGCTCTATGACAGGACATATTTTTGACATGTACTTTAGTAGCTGTGGCGATTGGATGAGCTATACAATAGAGATTTAGCAGCCAAGTGCAAAGTACTATTGACTCCTGACGAAGCCATTTACGAAACGCAGAATCAGACGCGCGTTGAGTCTCTGGTACTTGCAGCTGTTCCTGCAGTTGTATCCGGGTCCTGTTGAGCCGTCACGTGGGGCGCAACTATCGCGAGAGGAGGAGAACCCGGAAGTTCTGTGACACGACCACTGGAGGAGACGTCAGCGCAACGGACCCTCCGTGAGAGTTGTCTACACCACGGTACTCACTCCTCTCCACTCCCGGGCAACTCTGCGCCGCACCTTATGCTGATTATGCCTGTACATGGGGCTGTCCTGTGAGTTTCCCCTGCCTACACCATTTGTATTCTGTTCATTATGAATATATCTTGCTGATCTTACCTCCACGGTCTCATTGCTTTTTGTTGTTACCTCCACATTTTTTTTGCCTTCCATTTTTACTGGTCATTTTTAATTATTTTTATTTTTCTCTCTTTATTTGATTGTGTGTTGTGCATTCGTTTGTTTTTGATACCTATTGGTATCTCTCCTGTTCTACCCATGAGATTGGGTCATTCCTTTTATTACTGTTTTTTTGTGTGATTTTTTTGCACTTTTTTTATTGCATTTGTCATCTCAGTCATTCTGTTCTGAGAAGTTCTGTGCTCACAGAGTTGCACTATATATCTTTCTGTTTCATTCCTTATGTATCCATTGGTGACCTGTGCTCCCTGATTTCCACTAACCATCCCCACGGGTGTCTAGGGGCACTCGGGTGGTTCTCATGGGGGTCTGGGGGCCCTTGGGTGGTTCCCACAGGGGTCTGAGGGACATTGGGTGGTTACCACAGGTGTCTAGGGCCCTCGGGTGGACCAGACCCACTATTCCCACCCTCCACCCATTCATTGGTACAGTGGATACATCATGCCCATATAATATGCGCATGATTTACCCCTATACCAATAAATGCAATAAAATGGCTGTTATTTTTATTTTACATGTTTATTTACTGTATTTTTTTGGTGTATTGGCATTTTTTTTTACAAATTAATTGCAACTGTATTGATGTATGCCCCTTTACAGCTATATATATATATGATTTTAATATATATATATATATATATATGATATTATATATATGATTTAACCCCAATAGCAATAATTGGTGAAGCTAAAACAAAACACATTACATATAAAAATCAACACATAAAAATATGCCAATAAACCAACCATAATACAACATGAACACGCAAAATAAATAGCATACAAATATTTAAAAAATAAGCCAACATGCATATAAAAAAACAAAAAAGCAAGCAAAGCATTTTGCAAAAGAACCATTGCTTCTTAATGTATGTATATATATATATACATACATTAAGAAGCAATGGTTATTTTGCAAAATGCTTGCTTTTTTGTTTTTTTATATGCATGTTGGCTCATTTTTTAAATATTTGTATGCTATTTATTTTGCGTGTTCATGTTGTATTATGGTTGGTTTATTGGCATATTTTTATGTGTTGATTTTTAAATGTAATGTGTTTTGTTTTAGCTTCACCAATTATTGCTATTGGGGTTAAATCATGCCCATATTATATGGGCATGATGTACCAATGAATGGGTGGAGGGTGGGGGTAATGGGTCCGGGTTAGGCCTCCCAGGTAGGTAGCGTGGCAGGGTTGGTTAACCCCTAAATTACTATAGCGGTTATTAACCGCTAAGGTGATTAAGGGGTCAGGGGCTATTAGATTGTATTTTGCTGTGTATTCTTTCTGGCAACAAGGGACATAGCCCTGCAGTAAGCTGACGAGGACGCCCTTCACATTGGCAGGGGTAAGTAGAACGGTTTTTATTTACTTTATTTATGCTGCCTGGCTAATGATGTGTTTAATAATGTGCAAATAATCTATTATCCATATCTGGATAATAGTTTTCTTGCCCATTACTGTACTGTACGTATTTGGGGGGTGTATTTATTGAAATGTAGGTCATGTTTTTATTTTTTAAATATAGGATTGGTACCACAGGCCAGCAGGGGACCACCTGAGGACCCATGGACACCTGTGGGGAGGAACTGGGGACCCCTATGGGGCCCCGAGGACCCGCGGGGTCCACTAGAGGGCACCCAGACACTTGTGGGAACCACCCAAGGGCCCCAGAGCCCTGTGGGAACCACCCAAGGGCCACAGACACCCTTTGGAACACCCCGGGGTGCACTGTGGGGCCTGCGGACACCCATGGGGACCACCTGGGGACTCCTGCTAGCCTGTGGTATTAATCCTGTGTGTAAAAAAGTAAAAAATGGTTTTATGTGGTGGCACAAGGGGTGGATGGGATGTGTTTTGGTGTTTATTAGATATTGTTATGTTTATTGGGGGCCTAGGAGTTGGGTAGTTGGGCTGTTGTATGTATTTGTGTTTATTGTGGGTAGCGAGGGTGGGTGAAGGGGGTAGTAGCCACAAGAATGGGTTTTGTCCTACCGGATGGTAGCGGGATGGGTTAACCCATTCATTACCATATTGGTATTCACTGGTAGTAATGAAGGGGTTAAGTCCACCCGCATTCCCCCCGCAAGGTCTCTACACCAAGGGCCAAATACCACCTTTACCCACAATAAGCATGTACCTGAGCAGAAGCTGCTGCTCAGGGAAGTGGCTTATGCCACTAGTGAAAAAGAGTGTTAGGCCATTGCATGGGCTTTACGCAAACTTCAGCCCTATCTGTATGGCCGGACCTTCACGGTGATCACGGATCATAACCCCTTGAGTTGGCTACATAGGGTGTCTGGGGAAAATGGCAAGCTCCTTCGTTAGAGTCTTGCCCTGCAAGAATTTGACTTTTCCATTCAGCACAAAAAGGCAGTGCACATGGAAATGCCAATGGACTTTAACGCCAGGACAGTCCCAGTGAGTAAGCAGCCTCAAGAAGTGTCAGGCCAGTTAAACCGCCGGACGGGCGCATGATACAATGCCTTATCTTGAGGTGGGAGGTGTGATGGTGAAGGGGTAACCAGGCTCACTAATAAAGTTTAAGCTCACTTGGTTACCCCTGACCCATGTGTTGAGGTCATAGAGTATCAACTCTTGGACCAAGATGTCGGAGATGCATTAGTGTGACTGTGTGCAAATTATGCGACATTAAAGATTTTTCTGTGTTTTGCCTTACTCAGGGTGCTGGGGTCAGGAGATTTCTAGGCTGTTAGTTTCACAGTGGGTTTGCCGGAGAAAGTCTTCACAGAATGTGGCTATGTTTCGGGGTTCCAGAGTTACAGGATATCCCAAAAGCTGGATCTGAGAATCAAGTAAAATTCTCGGATACAGCCAAGCACACTGCTCCGGGCAAACTCCGACCCTGAAAACGGGGTGCTGTTTTTTTCTCTTCTACCTCCCTATCTATACTGCCCTTTTCCTCTGCAGATACGCGATAGGCATGCTTATACAGAGGTCGCAGATCACCGGTAAGCACTTGGTGATCTGTGATATGTGTTCTGCCCGGCTAGTCCGTGAACAGAACCCTATACTGCTCTAGCATAGCCCTTGTCTGTACCTTCTGCTGCTTACTGAGCTGGGAACCTATCTCAACCTGCTCTATGGTGCCAACCTGCCTAGATTCCCCTAGGAGGTCAGGCAGAGCATTGCTCGCCGGGTCCCCTATCGGTGGGCTGCAAACAGCCAGTACTGATACCACACTCGGTGAAAAATACATTTCAGCATATTGATGTGATAGGTCCTATTTCTTCCTATCTCTCCATCTATCTGTTCAACATGTTGCACTCATACATCTTTCTGAGAATCGTGTACGGTCCAGACCAAGCAGCCATTAATTTGTTCTGCCGAGTGTGCTTTAGAACAAGTACTTGCTGTCCTGGAATAAATGATCAGCTACCGGCATTCTGGTCATACCAAGCTTTCTGCTTAGTCGGAGCCTCCCTGAGATTAGCCTGTGCCAACCCCATAAGCATTTCCAGACGGTCTCTGAGATCTACCACATACTGAGACACAGAAGCATCAGTATTGGTAGTCTCCCATTACCATCCCTCGCGGAATAAGCCAAGAGATCCCTGTACCCTGCGACCATTTAGCAGCTCAAAGGGAGAGAACCCGGTAGATTCTTGCGGTACCTCTCGGTATGCAAACAGCAAATGCAGTAGGTGAATCTCCCAGTTCTTCCCTTCAGCCTCTATAAAAGCTCGTAGCATCTGCTTCGGGGTACCATTGAACCTCTCACATAGAACTTTTGTCGGGGTGATAACTGGTAATGTGCTGGTGCTTTACCCCGCACGCATCCCAGAGACACAGTAACAATTCACTTATGAATTGTGACCCTTGATCGGGTAGAATCTCACTAGGGAAACCTACTCTAGTGAAAATGACTAACAATGCTTTTGCTACTGCCCTAGCATCGATTTGTGGCAAGGGCTACAGCCTCAGGGTACCGGGTGACAAAATCCACCACCGTGAGTATGTAACGCTTGCCCGACAAACTGGGGATCATGAGGGGTCCCACTATGTCCATATATCCACTTTGGAAGGTTCCCCAATTACCGGTAGTGTGTTAACGGGTGCCCTCACATGATCACCAACCTTACCCACTCACTGGCAGACATCACAGGAGCGGCAGAAATCTGCAACAGCCCCTGATGCTCCCTGCAGTAGTAAGTAACGCTGCAACAGCCGGGCTCTGAGTGACCCCCTTAGTCTGGCTTACCTGCCTTGTCTCCTCAGAGACCCCGGGAACTGTTTGTCCAAAATGCAGGGGGACGGTGGAACCTTCAGGTGCAACTCCTGATGACTGACTCCTGGTAATCGCTGCAACTGGAGCCAGCTCTGCTGTAAAAATACTTGTTACATGCCCAAGGTCATTGCCAAGTAGGACCTCAGCATCTAACGCGGGCAATACCCCCACCTCCCGCATGTCACGTCTGGCACCCCAATCAAGAAAGACCCAGGCGACCCCGGTCCACCGTCTGGCATGGACACTTGCATCCCGGTGCCCAGGCGCAAAACTTCTGGCTGGACCATATCAGGTCGGACCAGGGTAACAGTGGCACCGGAGTCGAGCAAGCCGGCTGCTTGGTGATCTCCGATGGTCACGAGTCGCAGATGCTTCTGATGGACATCGTTGGACTGCATCCCAACTGGTGCAATCTGATGTCCCTCTGTCTATGCTGCTGGTTCCCAGGTGACAAGTGCAGATCTCTCAGTGGAAGTCCCTCTCCAGGCTGGTTCGACGGCTGTACTTGGCTCCTCTGTGTGTGCCAGTCGCACACGGATGACCGGCCTCGCAGCTGGAGAGCGTTGCCCCTTATGGGGTCTACCGGACTTTGCACGGTCCGGAAAATTTGGTCTGGTGTGACCCACTTTGTTACACAGGTAACACCTCCTATCATGCTTTAACTCTGCAGCTTTGGATGAGCTGCCCTCTGCTGCACGCTTGTTCGTCCACTGAGGGCAGTCTTGGCTTCACTGGCCGGAGTGGCCATGTCTTTGGCAGCCCCTTTCTTGTGTATTAAAACTCAACTGGTCACAAAATCATCAGACATTTTAGCAGCTTCCACATGGGTTTTAGGTTTACGGTCAGAAACCCATGCCCTCATGTCCGAGGGACACTGCTGCAAAAGTTGCTCCTGGAAGAACAAGTCCAATAGTGTGTGGTACTTGGTGGCACCACAACCCTCCACCCACTGGGTCCTGTGCAATGCCATGTGGGCCCCGTACTGGACACAGGACTCTCGGTGGTACTTCTCCCCCGTCCGCAACATGCCCCGGTACGCTTCTGGGGTGAGGGAATATTGGGTGAGCAACATATCCTTTACATGGCTATAATTATCACCATCCTCAGGAGGCATAGCCCGCAGAGTCTCTTTGGCCACACCGGATATAAGGGGTTTAATTGCAAAACCCAGTCCCGTTGTGGCACCCGGTATCATCGACATTGAGTCTCAAAGTCTCTTAAGAACCCGTCGATCTTATCGGTGCCATCAACAAATTTGTTAAAACTGTGGTTGTCCAGTCGGGGAGCATCTTACTAACCGTTGATCAGGCGGGAGTTGGGGGATGCTGTTCCAAGGACTGCTGCAAGCATCCGAAACTGCTCATCTGCAGTAGCCCCTGCTCCCCATGAGGCAAGGAGTGCGGTGATACCAGGGGTGTCAGGTACGGTAACCACGAGGACTAAGACAGCAGCTCTCCCAGGAATCAGTCCTCCACCAATATCCCGGTGGATGCCCGCTCCCTCGCCATGTCCTGGAATAACCTCCTGCGCCCCGGGTTGACTTGTGACCACTGCAACTTCAGCTGAGGGGCCATTTCCCTCTGGTGAAGCAATACTGGCTTTGTAAAATTACAAGTCCTCCTCCAGTTGTGTCTTTGACCGATCATCTGTTGGTAACCCGTAGCTTCACACAGGTTTACAATCTTGGCTCCGTCCCATGACCGGTACCGTCCTGATCGCTTGTCCATGTTTGCCCATAGGCACTGCGCTAAGGGGTAAAGAGAACCTGTGTTTTCTGTGCCTTGTTAAACGTGTGTATGCTACCGCTTGTTTTGGGAGCTCGCAATCTTCGAGTTTCCCGCTATGTTATAAGACACTGCAGGATTTTTTAACATAGGCTCAATCGATCCCACCACTGCCACCAGTTAATATAAGCCTGTCATGGGAGACCAGGTTTATCAACACTTTTTTATACTAGGATCATTGATCATTTATTATTGATCATTGATCATTGATCATTTATTACAATAAATTGTAATTTATTATAGAAAAAGACATACACACAATGTAACACAATTTACACAGTTAAGACACTTTACTGGGAACTGGGCTAACAAATAAAATCTTCTTTTGAACGAAATTATCACAAATGACCTCTGTAGGAGCCCTTTCCAATGACCGGGAGGTACTCACGAAAGTCTTGGAATGCAAATCGGCATGCAATCCCAGCTGCGACTGCAACATTCTCAAAAGCGGGACTTAGAAACTTTTCTGACTCAAAATCTCTGAACCCGGCTCGAGTCTATTCTTTACAGAGCTTCTTTGAATTTGCCGCTGATGGTTTGGCGGTTTCAGTGTCCCATTCACAAACCTCTACAGCCCATCAGAGCGGGGGAATTCTTCTGCCAGCCAATCACAGATTTTGCCGGTATTGTAAACCCGGGTGGGCACCTTTTCTCAGTCTGCTAAGGGGAATGCGCCAATCTGGCACCTCTGCCTTCTAGCATATTGAGCCCACCCGCTGTCCAGGCTCCACAGAGTCTGGGTTTGGGCAAATGGTTCCGGATAGCCCTGTGTTAGCCTAGGAGGGAGGTACTCAAGTATAACTGCAGTACCCTGCCTGTTCTAACACTTTGGAATCCCTGAGGCTTTAATGCCCGGACTCCACATAGACCCATATGCACCAAGCTTGGTAGCCATCTGGTCTCTTGGAATCCAGGACTCGGAAATCCCACAGTTCATTGACAGGTTATCAGTACATATACCTATTGAATATAACTCTTTTATAAAATATACTGGTGCCTCTATCTTGTGTGATTAAAACGTGTGAGTCCCCGTTCTGGTGTCAGGGATGGAGAAAAGGGGATATACTGTCTACACTTACTAGCCTCATCCTTGCCACACTCTCGAAATTACTTTAAAACTTTTTACACACAAAAACATCTCACAGTTGTATCATATGATGCTGGAGCATCCCCTGAACCCCTATACCAGGTCCAGGGTACTTGGGCATCCTTCCTTATACTAGGGACCTCCTGTATATTGCAGGTATGCATTAACCCCTTCATGCCCCATTTACCTGGTCTGGATCATGCTGCAGCAGGAATCCTGGTGGTGAGTCGCAAGAACGTTTTCAGGGTCGGAGTTTGCCCAGAGCAATGTGCTTGGCTGTATCCGAGAATCTTACTTGATTCCCGGATCCAACTTTTGGGATATCCTGTAACTCTGGAACCCTAACACAGTACATAGCCACCCTGAAACTTACAGCTTACAAATCTCCTGATCCCAGCACCCTCAGAAAGGCAAAACACGTAAAAATCTTTAATGTCGCATAATTTGAACACAGTCACAGTAATGTATCTCCAACACCTAGGTCCAAGAGCTGACACTCTAGGACCTCAACATACGGGGAAGGGGTAACCATGTGGTCTTAACCTTTATTAGTGAGCCTAGTTACCCCTTCATCATCACAGAGACTTTTTGGAAATATAAATTAAAAGACCTTAATCCATCAGGTCTGAATGTAGATTTTGTTCTGTATGCCTTTTAGAGTTAACAAATTGATTTTTTTTTTGTTTCTCCTGTTTGTTTCCTTATGGGATCTTTTGGGAATTTTTTCACTCCTTTTTCCTTTTTTCTTTTTACCTTTGGTCTCCTGAACACCACTTGGACCAAGTCATTTTTTTTTTCAATTATTTTGTTTCCCTCTTTTGTGGAATTTATATTTTTGTTTTGTGTCTTCAAACAATCCTATAGTCTATTGGTAGACTAATTTGCTTGGTATACTGTATAAGAAGTCTAGGGTACAATCCCTGGTAGTACCTTTTTTATATACTATAGATGTTTTATATATTTCGTCTTGTGCGTTTTTTTTTTTACAAATGTCTGTTTAGCCTATTGGTAACATACTGTACTTATTTAGAACGTATGAGGTATGGAGTTCTATCTCTAGTAATATCCCCTTTTATATGTGTATATATTCATTTAAATTACAAATGTTTCTGTTTTCTGTGGTTATCTTTTCCTTTTCTTTTTCAATTGGTCTCTTTTGCATTTGTATTTCGACATGTATATTGCATTTGGATATGTATATTTTTTATTACAATTAATTGTAATTTTTCTAAAAAAAATTGTTTACTTCTTTGAGGTTTATACCGTACCCTCTATTCTATTTAATTGTTTGTATTTTGTTACATGTAAATCACCATTTTTGATAAGGATGGCATCATAATCGTTGGTATATAAAGGACATTGGTCCATTTTCGACTTCTATTGCCCCTGAGGAAGCTGGACTCCTGTGAAAAGCATAGGGCTTATGTAAACTCTCACTGCAAGCATCACACTGTTCTAGGAAGATTCACCACGCCCTGCCAGAGATGTAATTTTCCCAGGGACATCATGATCAGCGCAGAGATAGGCTAGTGCTCCATCCGTGTGGTACAGCGCTGCAGTTTCCTGATTTGACCCCATGAGTTGTCTACTTTTGTTTGTTTTCTACTGTGTTTATGTTTTTATCATTCTTCTTTTCTTAAGTTAAAACAGTGCTATTTTATGTTTGCTCTTCTTTTATTTGGAAGTTTGTTGGAATCCATCTGTGAAGACCAGATTTTATTCTTGGGAAAGTCTTTGGAATAACCAGAGAGTCTGATTACTTCTCTGCTCTTGTGAGGGGGACTACAATATATACCTGAACCCAGACATAAACAACTGAACTCACCCATGCATCACTGCCATCTCTTCCCCTGTAAATGGTGTTAACCTTCTGATCTAATACTCACTAACCTTAAAACTCACCCCACAAGTTAAGCATCCCAACAGCCTACACTCATGGTTACTATCCCACACTCGGCCACTCCTACCACCTTTTGTGGCCAAACACAGCCATACGCAGCACTTATTCCCTCACCTGCTGTCTCTGTAAGTCTCCCATCAAACATCTTAGATTGTAAACTATTCGGGGCAGGGATTTCCTTTCATATTGTCTGATTTTGCTGCACTTACTGTATTATTATAATTCCCTGTATTGTATTCTTTGTGAAGTGCTGAGTACACTTTTGGCGCTATATAAATAAAGACATACAATACAATACCTTCCATTATTTAGCTGTATTTGTACATATTACACTATAGAATGAGGCTTAAATATTAGAGTTAAGGCTCCTAACAAAATACGACCTGAATACAGGGTGCAGCAGAGACATATAGCAATACTAGCACACAAATATAACTTCAGTGCAGCAGAAACTGAAAAGTTATATATTTTATTTAGTTGCTTGCATTGGCAAAATAATGTTGACAAACTATACACAATTGCTTCTTAAACATAGTTTTTAATTACATGTGTTAAATGACATAGTGGTTAATTTGATGTTTTCCAACCAATATTTTTTTGTTTAACTTCTTATAATTAGCATTCAAACCAGGCTTTTTTAATGAGATGAAAATTAAAGTTTCTGCATATAATGCCATATTTTCATGCCTGCCATGCTTCAAGAGGTTTTATGAATAAACACCGATATCAATGGACTGCCAGAAAAATCTCACTTATAAACAACAAGAAAATTTATTTTGAAAGCTTATATGCTTACTGATAAAAAAAAGAAAACTAAAAAGCAGACAGATTTGAAGGGAAAATTTGTATTTTCTATTCAAGTAATTAAAAATGAAATAACCCTAGTGCTTATGCAGGGATACATGCATTTATCTTTCACATAGGTTCCCTGCAATCTATATTTCTATTTATATATTTCATATTTCTATAGAAAGTATGTTTTCACAATCTAGACCATTATTAAACACATAGGCCCAGTTCCACAAAAGGGTGCTAAGCTTTAGTATGCCTTATTAGCTCTCATTTATATTAATGGGAGTAAAAGTGTGCTAAAGCTTACCAGTAGCTCTCTTCTGTGTTTCTGGGCCCAAGTGGTTTTATACATGCTGCTTTGCCAATGTACAAAATTCACTTTATTCTTACACAGTTTTGATCATGTGTTTAAGTCAAATTCAAGTTGCTAAATAAACCTTCAATATACTCTGAGCCATTGTAGATTGGAGAGTAGACATCCAAGAGTAATGTTTTAACATTCTCCCTACACATCTTATTTTGTGGAAAAAACTGCCTATCCTCATTATTATTTTTATAATTGCTATTATTATGTTTCTACATTTTGACTTGTGGCAATCATTAGAACATATGCATACACTGTGAAATACAAAATATAGCATAGAGAATATCTATGACAATCTTAAGAGCCCCAATATAAAACTAAACCATAAGATAACAAATCTGTTTTACATGACTTACAAAGTAAATGATGGGAATCATACAAAGACAACACGAGAAGATGTCTGCGTTTTAGTAGTACATTCTGATCTGTGTAAAAGGGTCCAAGAGAGTTAGCTCTTGGGCCCAGTAACATTGTATCATTCTGTTGTACTGTATGCAATAAAAGTATTTTTTGGTGTGTTTTTTCCTTTCCGGGCATGCCAGCAAGCAGTGATTGCTAGGGTATGAGTTTCAAGGGGGGGGGGGGGGAGGTTTGCGGAGGAACAGTTGACAGAATGTGCCTAGGAGATTGGAGTCTAGAGTTGTCAGTCTCCCCATAAATGTACCCAGGAATCATGCCTGATTATCAGATACATGTAGGCACATTTTCCCGGCAATATATCCCCTTGTAAACGCAAGCGCAACTCACCACTAGGGTACCCTGCTTGAGCATTGCACAGAAAGGAGAATGGGGCACAGAGGTAAAACATCTATTCCTGTAGCTGAGGGAATCCCTAGGTTAAGGGGGTACCCCAGCTAGTGCCCAGGTGACCCACAACCAGTAAAGGGTTTGTGGGTACCACAACCGTATATAAGGTTGAGGAGGGACTCAGAGTCCAAACTGAGTCCAAAAGATAGTGCGTGGGGAATAAGGAAGATAGAAATAAAACTAAAACATATTTATCTCCCGTGTTACTACCCAACCTGCAAGATGGAACAGTAGGCCAAACTGTGTTTTGGACAATATTTGGAAAGACAGTGAAGTTACACGGATTTCTACTCTATATTACTTGATCTTTTATGCTGCCTTCTGGAGACAAAAGCCAACAGCTGCCCCAAATAGTTAACTAGGTATGTTCCAGACTAATGCTTAAATCTAAACATCAGTGCAAACAGAAAATAAAACAAATATTGTCATTCCAATTATTATTAGTATTGCCCAGGTCCCCCTCTTGGTTCCCCTCACCTCCGCTGCGGTCAGGAGCGTTGCGGGAAGTGCGGGTGCCGCCGGAAACCGAGGCGGAACTGCTGTTAGCAGGGGCGTTGTAGCAGGTAGTCAGGGAGACGACCGAGTCGCCGGAGACTCCCGGCGGCTACCTTTAGAGGGTGCCGCCATGTTACTTGTGTGTACGCATGCGCAATGAGATCGTGTATGCGCAGGCTATCTTGAGGCGCAGAAACCAGGATACAGCAACGGACAGCTTATGCAAGGGCTCCGTGGGGACTACAAGCATGTTGCACAGGGGTTGCAGATCAGATGCCGCAAAACAGCCAATTGGACTACAGCAATCCCCAGCGGGCAGGATAGATACATTTGGTGTGCTGCGAGCCATGCAAGTCAGAGCTGGGAGCAGGATAGGGTAGGTTGTGTGTGCAGAGTGTCTGTGGCCCCGTCACTAGACCAGATACCCCCCGTAGGCCCCAGCTAGGCCCCAACCCCCCTGTTCAGATTGTGGCTGCTACAGGGACAGGCCCTTGGACAGGAACACTGCCCAATTTAGCATTCAGAGTGTCAGGGACACAGAATGACGCTACACGGCAGTTGGTGCCTGTGGTCTGGGACCAGATCTCCTCCGTAGTACAAGACTCTGCATGGTGATATTATCCACGCCGGAATTCACCCCACGTGGAGGTGAATGCCATCAAAGACAATTCACTGGATCAGCGGATCACTTATCTTCAGTCGGTGATACCAGGTGCTGGAGCCCCTGGAAGGTATACCAACATTCTACAAGTGCACCAACAGTAACACACGGGTGTGGGCAGCGCTCGCGCACACACTTTGGGTGGGTTGAATCTGTGGACACCAGGGTGGTTGGGTGCCCATGGGCACCTCAGTGCTTTGGAGTAATCCCCACCAGGGTGTGGACATGGTGTTGGGGGCATGGTGTGGGGTGTACGGCCCTGCGAGGCCTGTGTGATACTGGTACCCTTGTTATGTTATACCTGCAGTAAACTGTTATCTTATACTGTGTTATTTCTTATACTGTCCTGTGATGGGGTTATCCAACACAGTTAGGATCCCGCCCAGGTGGAGATGCTGTCACCAGACGGATCAGGTACACCCCAGGCTCCGAGCTGTGGAGGTTCAGGCCTCCTGTGAGCCTCAGGTAAAGCACCACACATACAGTAGCGCCATATTTCCCATATGGTGGGGGAAACTGCGCTACATTTGTAAAATGTTTTTTTTACAACATATCTTAAAACAACTTTTAACCACTATACTATTTGTATTTAATTAATTAACTCGTAGCTGTTTCTATCAAATAACATTTTCTTTCACATTTGTCTAAACTTTTTTTATAAATGACTGAGATGGTAGTATTATAAAACAACAATCCAACAGTTAAACTCGAATAAATATTGGAATGAGTTAATGCAGATTTTTATGTTTCATGTTCCAACTAAGTGTGACTTCCTTGGAAAGCTTGGGGTGCATTCACAGTTCATCATAAGGAATTAGACTTTTTTTCCCACACAGTGATTTGTATTGGCGATCAGAGTATATAGAGTATTGGAAATACATAAATTATGCAATTTTTTAGAAGAAGGCATATATACTTTATATTTTGATTTCAATGTATTATTATTATTATTATTATTATTATTATTATTATTATTATTATTATTATTATTATTATTATTAATAATAATAATAATAATAATAATAATCTATTATTGCTCTAACATTGCAATTACCCAGTGATTTACCGTATATGCCTCGCCAAACACTCCTTTATTCACATTCCCATCTTTCCCAGTTATCTTGTGTGTCCACATTTGTTTGTTCCCTCTCTCTTTCTCTGTCATATACAGTATCAGGGTCTGGATGGTCGTAACGCCACCTTTAGGTATCACATACTTCACGCCATGTTATTGGAAGCTAATGCAATGTTGCGCTACAATAACGTGACACGAGACCTATGCTAATGAGATGTACAATGGTCATTGTTTTAGCATATAAATAGCTCTGTGAATATGCATTCATCTCAGGGAATATAACAACCATAACAAAGCTTTGTGGCTCTGGCCCTATGAGGTCACAAAAAGTCGTGAGTATAGCTCCTAATTTATATATCAGATTATGCTTGGAAAAGTCAATGCATATTATCCTAACATGATTTTCAGTTCTGCTTTGATTCATGTTGAAGTTGTAATAAGCAATTAAATTCCAAATCTCAACCACAAAGCTGACAGCTAAACAGTAATTATTGCAATAATTATTACTCTTCTCCCAGTTAACAAGCACTTAGAAAACAAATTGTAATTGTTTTTAAACTTTATTTTCTTCTCAGCTTCATAATAATTCTATACATAAATAGAATAACAGTAAGCAGTTTTCAAAGTGATTGATTAAAGGGAGAATTAAAAAGTAAAATAATCCTCTCATGGTGTAATTATATACAAACTGGGTTGTTCTTAGTGATACAAGAAAAGTAACTAAGATAGTTTGACATTTACCCGAATCAAGCATTTTAAATGTACTTGACCAAGAACATCAACACATACAATTTATCCAATCAAAAAAAAGTGCAACATCTTAATGAGTGATCTTTGTAGCTCATAAAACTGCATGTTCAATCTAAAGAGCAATAAAAAGAGAGAAACACTCCATAACTTATAAAATGGCAATTTCTTTCAAAATTAATTTAGTTAAATATTTCATTTTAGTTTGAAAGTGTGATCCTTGCTCTTATGATCTTTATATATAGGGATGAGTGGAACAGTCCAAATCCATTCCCTGGAATATCGAGGATTGTTTTGATCAAATCTGCCCCCGCCCCATTAAAATCCATCTGCTACACGGCTCATCTCGCAGTGGGTCACTTGCTGCCGGTATGTCCCTTCTCTCCCACTTTCCCCGTACCTGTGTTATTTGTCCACTCTGCATCATTGGCTCACGTTTGAAGTCTTGATTTGGGCAGCATTTACACAGTCTCTGTTACTATAGCCTAAAGACATTTTTTCAAAGGGATTATTCATAACAAACAAGTACTCTCTTTTTATTATCTAGAGCACCGGCATTGGGATCTGTTCCCACACTCCATAAGAAATCCAAATAGATTATTTCAAATCTGTCATTGAATACAATTTTTGTAGAATCCAGGTGAGGGAGGGGGCAGGAGGAGAGAAAGATTTTCAAATTGTGTCCCATCTCTTACTTCCTAACTGGATTGCCATACCAACTGTATAGAGTTGATAAAAAACCTAAGGCACCAACCAATGATTTGCCTATCACACACAGGTGTATCGGCATGCATGGCGGGGTGGTGATAGGTTCGCCAATGAAACTTCTTGCTGAATCTGCCAAAGCAAGCATGTTTTTGATTGAGTGGCCCATTTAAATGCAGCGTGTATTTTTATTCATTCTCTGTGTTGTTGGGAGTCAGACAGAGAGAGAGAGACACACAGAGCTGGCCGATTTACATATTTCATATTGACTGAGAGTGTAGTTGTGTATTGTGAGAGGTTTGTCCTGTGTTGTTTTGTTAACATCTTTGTCTTGTTTTCACTTTGTAAGTGTTCAGTGCGATTGTCTTTATATTTCTTTTCTGTTCTTTGTGAGTGTTATAGGTATGGCCGAAAGGCGTGGGAAGAGTGATGCTGGTGTGAGTGGTACTGGTAGTCGTGTGAGTATGCGTCTGAGTGAACGTAGGATTCAGGGGAGTGCTGCGAATGCGACTGGTGTTGCTGGGAGTGCGAGTGCTGCTGGTGGCTCTGTTGCTGGTGCTGCTGTGGTGTTTGTTGCTGGTGATGATGGGGTGTCTGTTGCTGGTGCTGGTGGGGTGTCTGCTGCTGGTGCTGCTGTTGTGTCTGGTGGTGGGGTGGTTGGTGGTGGCCCGCTTTTGGAGTCTCTTCCATTGGAAGAAGGAGAGTCCAGTCAGCAGCAGCCAAGCTCTGGGGCTGCACATGTTCGGAGGAAACGTCTGGAGCGGCCACGTAATCCTCGTTTCAATGAAGAAGAAAACAGAGTTCTTGTCACAGGGATTTTGGAGCACTATGACTCTCTGTATAGGCATTTACTAGGTAAGTCTATCTTTGCATTGATTGTTCAAAGACATGTTATCCTAGGTCATGTGCTAGTCTTAATATCAAACTATTATTCTCTAATATCTATCAATTAAAGTTAATTGTTACACACATATTTCTTCATGCTTTATAACGACCATAACAATCAGTCTAAAAAGTTTGCCAAAGTTCATACAATATTCATGCAAGCTTCCTTAGATTTGTATGTTTACACGTAAATGCTCATGTGCTACACAGATTCAACCTAAACCAGCATGTTTGGTATCTCTTGGAACAGGTAGAAGTTTAGGAAACTGCTCGTTTTTCTAATAATAATTAACGTCATATATTTTGTATGTATTTCAAGGGCGGACAAATTCAGCATCCAAAAAAGAAATGTGGGAGCAAATAACATTGGCTGTGTCTGCGTGTGGGAATCATGTCAGGGACCGGGCGAATTGTCGGAAGAGATTCGATGATATCAGGGCAAACTTAAAGAAAAAATACAAGCACAACGGATGCATGCTTCTGCCACTGGAGGTGGGCCGCCAGCACAAGCTCTAATCTTAACTCCATTGGAGGAGCAGATGCGGGAAAAATTTCTTCCTGTCGTCGTGGAGGGTTTGGAAGGGGATAGAGATATTGGAATTTATTCGGCTCAATTTCCAGCAGGTGACAAATGTTACTGTATTACGCGTGTCGTATGTTACAGTTCTTATCTATATTTCCGCAGAAACGTATAGCTTTTCACAATATAAGCATACCTACATATATATCTGAATATATCTCTATCTATCTATCTATCTATCTATCTATCTATCTATCTATCTATCTATCTATCTATCTATCTATCTATCTATCTATATATATTTATTTATATATAGTTGTCCTACAATAACCAAAAATAATTATATGTATATATATATGTACAGTGTTCGACAAATCACCCAAAAATCTACTCGCCCAACCAAAAAATCTACTCGCCACCTAGTCCCGCCCCTAACCCCGCCCCTAACCCCGCCCCCAACCCGCCCCCAACCCCGCCTTAAAATAAAATATATAAATAAAATACATTTAATAAATTCCTAGTTAGAACAACATTCGTTTTTGACAAATGTATTTATTACATTATACTACAATTAGTCCTTGTTACGTGTGTGTGTGTATGTGTGTGTGTAAGTGTGTAAATGTTGGATCTAGAAATAAAAGCCACAGGTGAATGACTAGTTTCCTGAACCCCTTAACCAGTGTCTGGATGTCCCCGCTTCACAATATCTAAAGCAGTAATCCCGCCTGGGATCTTACCTGATCCGCAGTCCCTCAATGTCCAGGTACCTCATTCCCGCAATGTTATAAGTTGGAGGGGATGTGTTCCCTACCTGTCTTCTGGGTTAGGGGGGGGGTTCCGATGTCTTCTGTGTGAAGCTTGAGTCAGATCTGGAAGAAAGCAGTATAAGTTATTTTGGTGTAGTATAGGACAGTTAAGATATATAGGGTAAATAAGATATCCAGATACAGAGAGGGGGAGAGAGAGAGAGAGGGGGGGGAGAGAGAGAGAGCGGGAGAGAGAGAGAGGGGGATAGAGAGAGAGAGAGAGAGAGAGGGGAAGAGAGAGTGAGAGAGAGTGAGAGAGGGGGTGAGAGAGAGAGATAGAGAGAGAGATGGAGAGAGAGGGAGAGAGAGGGGGGGAGAGAGTGAGAGGGAGAAAAAGAAAGAGAGGGAGAGAAAGAGAGAGGGGAGAGAAAGAGAGAGGGGAGAGAAAGAGAGAGGGGAGAGAAAGAGAGAGGGTTTAGAAAGAGAGAGGGGAGAGAGAGAGGGGAGAGAAAGAGAGAGGGGAGAGAAAGAGAGAGAGGAAGAGAAAGAAAGAGATAGAGAGAGAGGGAGAGAAAGAGAGAGAGGGGGAGAGAAAGAGGGAGGGAGAGAAAGAGAGAGGGAGAGAAAGAGAGAGAGGGAGAGAGAGAGGGAGAGAGAGAGAGAGAGAGAGAGAGAGAGAGAGAGAGAGAGAGAGAGAGAGAGAGAGAGAGAGAGAGAGAGAGAGGGAGAGAAAGAGAGAAAGCGAGAGAAAGAGAGACGGGAGAGAAAGAGAGAGGGGAGAGAAAAGAGAGGTGAGAGAAAGAGAGAGCGGGGAGAGAAAAATAGACAGAGGGGGAGAGAGAAAAAGAGACAGAGGAGAGAGAAAAAGAGACAGAGGAGAGAGAAAAAGAGACAGAGGAGAGAGAAAAAGAGACAGAGGAGAGAGAAAAAGAGACAGAGGAGAGAGAAGGAGACAGAGGGGGGAGAGAAAGAGAGGGGAGAGAAAGAGAGAGGGGAGAGAGAGACCAGAGACGGGGGAGACCAGAGAGAGGGGAGACCAGAGAGAGGGGAGACCAGAGAGGGGAGACGGGGAGACCAGAGAGAGGGGAGACCAGAGAGAGGGGAGACCAGAGAGAGGGGAGACCAGAGAGAGGGGAGACAGAGAGAGGGGAGACCAGAGAGAGGGGAGAGAGGGGAGACCAGAGAGAGGGGAGAGAGGGGAGACCAGAGAGACGGGAGAGAGGGGAGATGGGGGAGACCAGAGAGAGGGGAGACGGGGAGACCAGAGAGAGGGGAGACGGGGGAGACCAGAGAGAGGGGAGACAGGGAGACCAGAGAGAGGGGAGACGGGGGAGACCAGGGAGAGGGGAGACAGGGGAGACCAGAGAGAGGGGAGACGGGGGAGACCAGAGAGAGGGGAGACGGGGAGACCAGAGAGAGGGGAGACGGGGAGACCAAAGAGAGGGGAGATGGGGGAGACCAGAGACGGGGGAGACCAGAGAGAGGGGAGACGGGGGAGACCAGAGAGAGGGGAGACGGGGGAGACCAGAGAGATGGGAGACGGGAGAGACCAGAGAGAGGGGAGACAGGGGAGACCAGAGAGAGAGGGGCAGAGGTGACTGACTGACCGGGGCAGGGGTGACTGACTGACCGGGGCAGGGGTGACTGACTGACCGGGGCAGGGGTGACTGACTGACCGAGGCAGGGGTGACTGACTGACCAGGGCAGGGGTGACTGACTGACTGATCGGGGCAGGGGTGACTGACTGACCGTGGCAGAGGTGACTGACTGACTGACCGGGGCAGGGGTGACTGACTGACTGAACGGGGCAGGGGTGACTGACTGACTGACCGGGTCAGGGGTGACTGACTGACTGGGGCAGGGGTGGGTGACTGACTGGGGCAGGGGTGGGTGACTGACTGGGGCAGGGGTTGGTGACTGACCGGGGCAGGGGTGGGTGACTGACCGGGGCAGGGGTGGGTGACTGACCAGGGCAGGGGTGGGTGACTGATTGGGGGGGGGTACCTCTGGTGTCACACCTACTCCCATACACACATACACATTCTCCCATATATATACACCCACACACACCCATGTACACACACACACACACACACCCACACCCACACCCATATATACACACACAAACTCCCACATATACACACACACACTCCCACATATACACACACACACACTCCCACTCCCACTCCCACATATACACACACACACTCCCACATATACACACACACACACACTCCCACATATACACTCCCACATAAACACACACACACTCCCACATATACACACACACTCCCACATATATACACACACTCCCACATATATACACACACTCCCACACACACACATATATACACCCCCCACCCATATATACACACACAAACACCCATATAAACACACACACACACACACACTCTCCCATATACACACACACATTCTCCCATGCCCACACACACTCACTCCCTACACACCTTTTGGAAAGGCCGCGACCAGCACCACCACGCTCCCCCCGCCCATCTCCTGCTCCGCGGGGACATGAGGGGGCATCCCCACTCCAATCACCCGGCGCGCTCCCTGACGCGGGGCCGGGGGGAAGCGGGGGGGGGGGGAAGCGGGACATGAGGGGGAATCACCCGCTCCCATCACCCGGCGCGCTCCCTGACGCGGGACCGGGGGGAAGCGGGGGGGGAAGAGGGGACATGAGGGGGCATCCCCCGCTCCCATCACCCGCCGCGCTCTCTGACGCGGGACCGGGGGGAAGCGGGGGGGGGGGGAGTGGGGACATGAGGGGGCATCCCCCGCTCCCATCACCATAACTGCGGGCAGCAGGAGCGCCGGGGAGGGGAGGGAGGTGGGGGAAGGCACAGATAATACTTACTGTGTCCTCCATCCTCCATGGGAAAAGAATGGCTGCTCGTTGGGGCGGGCTCATATAGAACCTGGCTGCGCGCCCACAAAGCCTGGGAGCGTGCGCCAATCAGCAGTCAGGTAGGGGGAGTTTTTTTTTTTTCAGCCAGCGCGAGCAGGGAAATTTTAGCGGGAGCAGGGAAATTTAAAAAAACAAAACACGTGTGCTGCTAGGGCCAATAGTTACTCGCCCAGGGGTTAAATCCACCCACCCCAGGCATGGTAAATGTATAGGATTGTCGAACACTGTATATATATATATATTATCTCTGGATCTGGCACACTTACCGAGAATATTTCTGGCTGGGTGGAGGGCATTCTAAAACCACTTGTCAGGAACACACCCAGCTATATCCAGGATACCACCGACCTGCTAAACAAACTGAATGCCATTGGCCCCCTCCCTACAGGAACACTACTAGCAACTATGGATGTAGAGTCACTTTATACAAACATCCCCCACGAGGATGGGATTTCAGCCTGCAGATACTTTCTGGGATCGCAGGAGCCACTCACAGAGACAGTGACTAAATGCATTGAATTTATTCTGACCCATAACTACTTCACATTTGGAAATGACACATACCTCCAGACAACCGGGACTGCTATGGGTACCCGGATGGCGCCACAGTATGCCAATCTGTTCTGCGCAAAACTGGAAAGTGATTTTCTGTCCACCTGTCACTTGAAACCCCTTACATACCTTCGCTACATCGATGACATCCTCCTGATTTGGACCTCTGGCGAACAGGACCTCCTACAGTTCTATGACAACTTCAATACTTTCCACCCGACCATCAACCTTAAACTCACCCATTCCCCGGATGAAGTACATTTTCTAGACACCACCATTACTATAAAGAACAACCAACTACAGACTTCTGTATACCGCAAACCTACAGACAGAGCCAGCTATTTGAGGGACAACAGCTTCCACCCGACACACACCAAACATGCAACCATCTATAATCAAGCCATACGATACAACCGGATATGCTCCGACACAGCAGACAGAGACCAGCGGATTAAAGCCTTGAGATCAGACTTTATAAACCGTGGATATAACCACAGAATTGTAGACCAGCAAATTCACAAAGCCACCAGAATACCAAGAAGTGATCTCCTTGAATACAAACAGAAGGAGACAAGCGACAGGGTTCCTCTGGTGGTCACATATAACCCACACCTAGGAGCCCTACGCAAGATCGCCAGGAAACTACAACCCATCCTCCAGGAAGATACAAGACTGCAACAGGTCTTCCCTGAAGCACCCTTATTATCATACAGACAACCCCATAATCTCAAGAATATTATGGTGAGGAGTAAAGTATTCAGCAGTACAACTGAATGCGGGACAAAACCATGTCAGGACCCAAGATGCAAAACCTGCGCAATGCTCTACACAGCGGACACAATACAAATACCACACAAGAATCGGGAATACAAAATCAGAGGAGGGTTCACCTGTTCCTCCAGCAATGTCGTGTACCTCATCATCTGCATGAAATGCACAGGGGGCTGCTGCTACATAGGTGAGACAGGACAGGGGCTAAACAAGAGAATGGACCTGCATCGCCACAGCATCACACGCGGAACAAGAGACAGTCCTGTTGGCGAACATTTCTCTGACTCTGGCCATAAGATGAACGATCTGAGGGTTGCCATACTCAAAGGTAATCTTAAAACCCCGAAGGAGAGACGGTTGCATGAATACAAATTTATGCAACTGTTCGGGACACTTAGCAGTGGCCTAAACAGAGATCGAAATTTTATGAGTCATTACTGACACTAGCGAACTCTCTTCCCATGAGCGCTAAAGGCCATGTCTGTACATACTGTGCTATATATATGCACACACAGCTGTCTCTCACACATACTAATACTCCTTATTTTTCCATCCCTATACACCAATAGGGACCACATAGTATCCATACACACTTTTAGTTGTGCTAAAAACTCTCACATTTCCACACCCACCCACACCATTTATATCCACTCCCACTCAACACACACCTTGTGTAGAGCACTGTTTATACTGTGGGCTCTCCATTCATTTTTATTCACACTGATACACATACACACTCTTTCTTCACTTGCTTTCAGTTACCCTTTGACACCTCTAGCCATAAAACACATCCACACCGGGGGAAGGACAAGCACAGATAACATTCCAAGAGACACTGTTTTTAAGTTATCCTTGCTTCATTCATTGTAACATCGCCGGAAGAAGAGATCAGTGTATCTCGAAAGCTCACACAAATAAAAGCATTTCGTTAGCCACAGAACGGTATCATCTATTTATTTTTTGATTATTGAAGCTCGGCTAACACGGTACTGATACCTCTACATATATATATAGTTGACCGAAAAAATAAAAAATATAAAATATATATATATATATATATATCTCTGTGTGTTTGGAAACATGTATTGGCTCAGCTATCGTGGATGACATCATTATGAGTAAACATACACAACTTGACCAGCATGAAGGGATTATGTGTAATTATCTTCCAAATGACATACACTGCAACCTTCTACCTTACAAAGCATTCAACATCTTTGCCCTATAATTGAAAGCTGAATGTATGTGTGAATCTTTGTACAAACAATGGGTTAACATGCATAACAACAAAGCACACCCGCATTCATTCTTTGTCACACTAATGTATAACTTCGTTATACTGTGTCTGTGCACACAAATGCAAAATTCACAATTTCATGTATGTGTCGATACATATATACATATAATATATATATATATAATATATATATATGTATATATTAGTGATAATCTATGTTACACCTATAAACAGGCCATTACTGCCTAATCATGTCTTGCATGGAATATTGTGCATTCAAAGACGAACATAAGTAATTTGGACAAACACATTTCGTTATGTTTTATTAAAGCTCTTGTTTCGCTTCATGTAGTATAATGTGAGCATAAATAGGAACATGTACCATATGGTATTTAATTGTGTTCATATGTAGCTCACTTCATATTTTTATTTCGCTCATGTACCGATGTGTGAAACCAGCTGCAATTAATATGTAATCACAGCATAGAGGTGAACAGAGGGGGTGGGGTCGGGTAAAGAGCCAGATCACAGGGTCATGGTAGGGTCAAGTCTTGTGGGACGGCTTACAGGTGGTAGAACCAAATAAAAGGTCAGGGTGGTGTCACGTCTTGGGGGAGGGACTACAGTTGTTAGAAGCTGACAAGGTGAACAGAAGTTCATCACATTCATTTGATATGGTAATTATCTGAATACTTTCAGCCACCAGGCCACTATATATGAAAACGTACGTTAGTCATTCGTTCAGTCGTATCTTATTTTTACCTTATAGATACGCCAACTTATCACACCAGTACCATCTGTGAGCGACACACTGCTTGTGTTGATGAGTGTTAGCCACATTGAGTGCTACACCTGCTTCTCTTAAATGTTCAGACAGATCACTAAAAACATTCATTCACATTTCCACAATTAGGTACTGAATTATAAGCAGAGTCAACTTTGCTGTCATGGTAGTGATGTACATTATTATTGTTAGATTACTACACAACATATGCAGTGTCTGTACAACAGAACACTTAATTTTACAACGCATTCATGCATGAACATTGTATGTTGTATGGTGTTTAAAATAAATGTGCTGATTAGGTTCACATGAACATTTGTTAAGATGGATAATATTCAGATTGGCCGAATCATATCATTGTCATTTCGTTATGTGATGCTATTATTTAGCCATGTAAGCAAATGGTGAACAGACGGCGGTCACTGCTCCACTGAAAAAACTCTCCAACCAGGCGTGTAAAACAAAAAAACTTTAATAAATCAAAACGTACAACCTCATGTCAGTAACACTCTGACGCGTTTCGTTTGATAAAGTTCTGTTCCCAGAACGAAACGCGTCAGAGTGTTACTGACATGAGGTTGTACGTTTTGATTTATTAAAGTTTTTTTTTGTTTTACACGCCTGGTTGGAGAGTTTTTTCAGTGGAGCAGTGACCGCCGTCTGTTCACCATTTGCTTACCTTTCTACACCACTTGCGAGCAGGAGCACACCACCGCATCACACAGCAACAAGCAACGCCTCTTCACAGCAGCACCCGGCAGTTCTTCAGTTCATAGAATGATGTTTACCGGCAGGATTTACCTCTCGATCACAAGATGCAGGTGAGGCTAGCAGTAGCTGGAATTGTGATTTACTCCTGGGTTCTGTCCAGATAGGGCTCCGGGGTATCTCTACCAGCCGTGCTTCATACGCCCCCCATCAGTGATAGAGGTCTACAATCATATGTTTATGGACTTATTGTTTATCTTGTTGCTGCGGTGGTTTCTTACTGACTCTCTCCACGTGTCCACACTATACCTACAAAGTTGTAGCATCAGTCCCATGGGGACATCCCTTATTTTTCCTATTATTTAGCCATAACTACTCCCACTACAGATACTTCATGTTAATTATGTACACATGACAATTAAATTCTGATGTTATTCTTCTATATAGTTGCTCCTGCAACTCCTGGGTCACCTGACACTGAACATGTCTCATTACCTGGCTCATAAATGTCATAATCAAGAATGGAAGATGATTGTATGAGGTGTAGCACATATAATGTATACATTTGAAGAATTTCATTTGCCATGGAAAAAAATGCCTTTCACATGTAATGAACTTCACATCAGTTATTGTCACAGAAGATGTAGTGTTTCCTGACAACATGTATTGTGTGTGTTTTAAACTATCAGCTAGGAGTTGTTAGGTTACAACAACCTTTAATTCATTCTTCTTTCACACTGAGTCAAAACATTATTGTTACTTCAAGCATCATCTTTTAATTGGACACAAATTATAAATTATGGAAACGTTATGTGTTACACTGAGAACAACTATCATTATAGTGAAAACAAAGTGAAAGTTCCATGGCAGTTCATAATGTCTTTCTTTATTTGTAGAACCAGATGTTGCCGCTCAAGGACAAATTCACTCAAGTGACCATGAAGATGTTGACACTCCTGGATTAACCTAGCATTCAAGTCCTCCTGCTTGTGACACCTACTCAGCTATTGCAGCTTCTGAAGAACGAATCTTGGGTGAAGAAAATCGTCGCCATTCAGAAATGATGTCAGTGCTTGAAAGGATGCTGTCACTGCATGAAAGGATGCATGAAAGGTCAATATCAGAACTGTCACAAATTCAAAAAGTCATCATCCAAGTTCCTAAAGAAATCCAAAATGTAAACAGGCATTACAAGCACTAGTTCTCAATGTAAGCCAATCAAATCAGTTGCGGAGTACAGCAAGAGAACAACAATTCCACTTTACCCCATCAGAGGATGGATCTTTACATGCTGCTACTTTTTCTCCTGAGTCATCAGTTCTTCATTCCCCAGTTCTGGATAATACCAGTACAGTAGGTGCAAGTTCTGTGCAGGTCCCTGTCAACATCCAACCGCTTACATCTGTTCAACATATGGAACCAACACCTACAAATGAGACATGCAAAAGAAAGTTAGGGCAACAATTACTAATAACCAGCTTTGGAAAAAGATTAAAACACCAAAATATATATATATGCCACTGTTGTCAGCAAACAGGCCTTGTGTTAATGAGATATAAATGTTAGGCCACTTGCTAAAATTATGGTATCAGTATGATTGAGCCCCTAATTCACTCAGCTGTATTTAACTTTGAATATGATTACAACAAGGCCTACTTACACACATCAATGCCTTTAGTTTAGCACTCTATATATAATATATATATAATCTGAATGAACAGTACAGGCCTTCATGGCTGCAAAGAGTCCTTGATTGCTGTTAAATACAAGCAAGTCACAAAAGCAGCAACACTCAGATACAGCAAAAAGACATGTATTAGCAGTGACAAAGCAGCACACTATAAACCCAATGTTTCGATCCTGGCAGGACCTTCCTCAGGGGGATGCTCAGGGGGGTCCTGCAAGGACCGAAATGTTGGGTTTATAGTGTGCTGTTTTGTCACTGCTAATACATGTCTTTTTGCTATATCTGAGTGTTGCTGCTTTTGTGCCTTCTCTTATGGGAAGACAGGGTTTCTATATTGATTTCTCTGGAGCATGCACCTTGACTTTACATTTGTTGCTTGGAGTGCTGGCTGCTGCTTTTTAGATATATATAAAGCAACTGTAAATATTACTGTATGTTCATTTGCATGTCTTAGACAGGTCTGCAACCCTGTCTTTCCCCATTGTCACCCAGCATACAGTGCTTCCACTGCAGCAAGGGATTCTGGGAAATGACATGCAAATGAGCACTCAGTGCCACACACAAATATATATATATATATATATATATATATATATATATATATATATATATATATATATATATATATATATATTATATATATATATATATATATATATATATATATATATATATATATACATATAAAGCAACTGTAAATATTACTGTATGTTCATTTGCATGTCTTAGACAGGTCTGCAACCCTGTCTTTCCCCATTATCACCAAGCATACAGCACTTCCACTGCAGCAAGGGATTCTGGGAAATGACATGCAAATGAGCACACAGTGTCACTTTTTGCCTCAATAACCATTTTTAACATGGTTCCCTATAGGCTTAAGCTTGCTGCATGGTCACAGCTTTGAGCACAGCCAGGGTTAAGGTGCATACCCAGAAAACCACCCACAGACAGCTGTTTCGACCTTGATGGGTCTCATCAGTGTGGGGTTAATTTTAACTGGGCATGCAAAAGAGGCTATACCATAATACTGAGTTAAATTATGGTGAGTAAAAAAAGTGACAAAAACCCTCCACAGGAAAGCAAATATGCAAATAGAACTGTATGCTCATCTGCATGTCTTAGGCAGGTCTGCAACCCCGCCTTTCCCCATTATCACCCAGCATACAGCACTTCCACTGCAGCAAGGGATTCTGGGAAATGACATGCAAGCCTATAGGGAACCATGTTAAAAATGGTTATTGAGGCAAAAAGTATTTGCATATTTGCTTTCCTGTGGAGGGTTTTTGTCACTTTTTTTACTCACCATAACTTAACTCAGTATTATGATATATATATATATATATATATATATATATATATATATATATATATATATATATATATATATATATATATATATATATATAGCAATGGTAAATATTACTGTATGTTCATTTGCATGTCTTATATATATACACACACACACAGACACATATATATATATATATATATATATATATATATATATATATATATATATATATGTGTATATATGTATATATATATATATATATATATATATATATATATATATATATATATATATATATATATATATATATATATATATATATATATATATATATATATATATATATACAGTGGTTGACAAATCACCAAAAAATCTACTTGCCACACAAAAAAATCTACTCGCCACCTAGTACCAAACGTGTGCTGCTTGGGCCAATATTTACTCGCCCGGGGGTTAAATCCACTCGCCCGGGGCGAGCAAATGTATAGGTTTGTCGAACACTGTATATATATATATATATATATATATATATATATATATATATATATATATATATATATATATACATACTATATACAGGCATACCCCGCTTTTAGTACACTCACTTTAAGTACACTCGCTAGTAAGTACATCTCGCTCAATAAGCAAACGGCAGCTCACGCATGCGCCAGTCAGCACGTCCTGAAGAGCAATACCGGCTCCCTACCTGTTCCGAAGCTGTGCGCAAGCGGGGAGACTATAGAGACTGTTACAAATGCGTTATTTACATCAGTTATGCATGTATATGACTATTGCAGTACAGTACAAGCATCGATAAGTGGAGAAAAGGTAGTGCTTCACTTTAAGTACATTTTCGCTTTACATACATGCTCCAGTCCCATTGCGTACGTTAATGTGGGGTATGCCTGTATATATATACACACACAATATATAGTTATATATATAGATATATATAAATATATATCAACATATATATTTATCTAATTATATATATATTTATGTAGATATCTATATCTATGTATATATCAAGAGAGACAAACAGAGACAGTCAAAGAGAGAGAGAAACAGAGAGAGAAAGAGAGAGAAACAGAGAGAGAGAAAAACAGAAAAAGAGACAAAGAGAGAGATGTGTGTGTATGGTTAAATCTAGCTAAGTGTAAGAAGAAATCTGTTCATCATTTCACTGTAGATGATTTCACACACATTGTTATTCTAATTAAAAGAGTCACGTTGTTTTGCACATGTTGATTGCCTAAGCCAACAAGAAAAGTTTCGATTCCTGTGAAAAGAGTCTCTTACACAAAGATTTTCAGCCAATTATTGTAACAAATTTCTTGTGGGAGAAAACCTAGGCGTATAACTGCTAGGTTGTATTATAACCTTGGAACAAACCGCAAAGATAACATGTAACTATTCACACATTCAGCAGACATCTGTATGCGTTCAACTTAGACACTGTACACTTGAAGAAAGAAGAAATGGCAGAAGCTTCCACATTGCACAGCCATCCACGTAAATCATACAAATTTATGATTTATGAAGCAATCGAATCAACGCCAGAGAAAAGGGTAACCGTGGGCCAAATCTATCACTTGATCCAAAAGAAATATCCATACTACCAAGAACCTGACAAACAACGAAATTTTAAAACTTCTGTACGATTCACTTTATCCGCAAATAAATGTTTTGAGCGTGTCCATGATCGGCTAGATCAACGATATGGATGCTGGCATGTTGCGCCATCATTTAAACTTACCATGGAACATGGAACATATCTTCTGTTAAATAGCATATTTTTGCCTAATACCAGTTACACTGAAGCCGCACCGACTGTCGCGTCTGCTGATACACCTGCAACCTCCATTCATCAAGACCAGATGCAAGATGGACATAACTACTATGATATGTATCCAAACGTATATGGGCAATACCAATGTGGATGTGAAAACAACCAACAACTGTATGTACCTCCGGACGTCTTGTTTGAAGAAGCCACTGCAGATCCATATAACGCCCTCATGGAGATGTGTGTGATTCAGGATTCAACGGTTGCCTCAACCATGGATGATACTGTTGTGCTTTCCTGGAGCGAGCAGTTGCAGCCAAATCAGTTTTGACTTCTACAAGAATGGTAAAAACAAATTTCGTTATGCCGTTACTCAAATTACATATGTGTACATTAATAATATACACCATTTGTTAGCCAAATGAGTGTTTACAGCTTAACATTGCAGACAGCCTTAGGCCTTGCCCCCGCTGCCTACTACAGCGTCCGCTGTGGCGGACGCTGCGCGCACGAGAGCCCTCCCCGCAATGGCGCCGGCCCGCTGCGAGGGGGGGCCGCAGCGCTCAAAGCGAGAGCTACTCCTGCTCTCAATAGAATTGAGAGCAGGACTCGCGTCGAGCGATTAGGCACGCCCCCCGGCGGTTCAGCCAATGAGGGCGAACCTGCCGGGTGACGTCATGGCCGCGCCCCCGTCACTCCTCCGCCATGCCCCCCCCGGTCTCTCCTCCTGCAGTGAGCTGCAGACTAGGGAATCAGCTGAACGCGCCGCCAAAAGCGCGGGCGCGCGTTACAGCGGAGAGACCGGGTTCTTAGCCTTACATGTACTGCTGCGGCAGCTTTTATTCTAACAAATCACCGGTTTTTACCTGACTTGTTCCTGGAATGCGACGCTGTTCACCTGGTGCATGCCGCGTTCATCTTGCGTTCCCAGCCACGGGTCATGCCCGGCTGATACGCGGTTGATGCGTTTATTGATAATGGTTCGGATTTTAATAGGCTGCAATGCTTCGCGTGTCTGCCAGATGGCAGATATTCATGAATTGTAATGCGCCGAATCAGTAATGTTCCAGAGAAAGCAGCACCAGCCACCTACACTGGCGACACACTTTATTCGAGCTCGGCTAGTCCCACGAATTCGGGTATACCCGGGTGTATTGAGGTTTGTGACTGTTTTCTGCCCGAGTGCATTGAGGTATTTTCCAGGCAGGGATTGAAGCATTTTATTCCCGCTGGCTGCAATACTGCACAGTACATATATATATACTGCATTACAATTCATGAATTTATGCCATCTGGTAGACAGCCATCTGGTAGACACGCGAAGCATTGCAGCCTATTAAATCCTAATCATTATCATTTAACAGATCAGCCGCCCGTCAGCCAGGCATGAACCCAGGCTGGGAATGCAAACGCAACGGGGCTTGTCAGAGGTGAGGAGCGGCGCATTCCAGGTATCTGCCAGGTACATACTGGGTATTTGCTCGAATAAAGTGTGTCGGTGCAGTACAGTAGTTCTACACATCACACAATGCCATAATACAGTACGCACATACAGTACAGTAACTGCACTAAATTTTTGTTTTCTTGTCGTTTCAGGAAAAAAGGGTGGCCTGGGGGGAGGTGGTTTTTTGTGTCCAGTCTAATCTGTTTGTACAGTAAAATGTACAGTATATAAACAGCAGGAATGATGTACACAAAACCTCTCCTCTCTCAATGAACTACTGTACTGTAGACAGAATGAGGAAAAGATAAAGACGGAAAAAATAATATTACTATACAGTATATACAGTATACAGTATATATATTATACAGTACATTACAATATATATTATTAAAAAATATTCTTATAAATGTGCATTATTCATGTTTCCCCATGTTTTACAAATGTTTTCCAAATGGTTATCCAATTTCAAGCTGCCAAAAGAACTTAATAAAGACTGCATTATGTATTATTCATGATTATTTTTTTATTTGTATTTTTTGGTTCCTGGTAAAATAAAATTAATATTTATTCACTTTCCTGCGAATCATAATCATTGACAACCACCACTACAGTGCACCAATGAATAAGAATGTTTTGTAAATGTTTCTCCGATTTCAATATGCCAGAAGAATTTAATAAAGGCTACAATATGTATATTCATGATTATTTTTATCTTAGTATTTTTTTTTTCCCTGATGAAATATCAGTTTACTGTAGTGTAACAATGAAAGAAAAAACAACATGAATCAGTTAATGTTTTTTTTACTCTCAATTCTCACAGTGCTGTGCACATCAAATTTACATTTCAAATTCGAGAGGGGATTTTCCAAAGCGTTACCGTTAATAAAGCAAGCCTCTAAGGGTTGGGGGGGGGGATGGTGTGATTACACGCAGGCGCACTGAGTCTTTGTATCTTGGCTATGGGCGGATTAAGAACACAATGGCAATATGCAGAAGATTAACGACTCTGTGGAGAGCGGGGGTTGGTAGGGTAGGGTGACTCATGCGCTGTAAACAGCAAGCACCCATCTGTAAAAGGATTAGAGTACACGCAGGCGCAGTCAGCCGATTGACGCTTGGCTAGAGACGGATTAAAAACACAATGACTAAAGTAACTGCAGAAAATGAATGACTCTGGAGGTGTGTGGCTGAAATAGTTAACAGAACTGTAATTTCAAAAGGCAGTTCATCAATATAATTTAATCAATAAACCCCCAAATACAACCCCCAAATACAGTACATAAAAAGCAAGTCACTTTAACTCCCTGTGCCTCAGGCACCAAAAACAAACAGTAGATTTTCTATATATATATATTATTAATTAATATTCATACAGTATAAATGTCCATTTTTCATGTATCTCCATGTTTTACAAATGTTTTGTAAATGTTTCTCCGATTTCAATCTGCCAGAAGAATTTAATAAAGGCTGCAGTATGTATTATTCATGATTATTTTTATCTTAGTATTTTTTTTTCCCTGATGAAATATCAGTTTACTGTAGTGTAAAAATGAAAGAAATAACAACATGAATCAGTTAATGTTTTTTTTACTCTGAATTCTCACAGTGCTGTGCACATCAGATTTACATTTCAAATTCGAGAGGGGATTTTCCAAAGCGTCACCGTAAACAAAGCCTCTAAGGGTTGGGGGGGGATGGCAATATTCACAAGATTAACGACTCTGTGGAGAGAGGGGGTTGGTAGGGTAGGGTGACTCAGCCGATTGATGCTTGGCTAGGGACGGATTAAAAACACAATGACTACAGTAACTGCAGAAAATGAGCAAAGCATTGTTGTGTGTTTTTTTTACACAGGACATACACGACTCCAGTCCCTGAGGGCCGCAAACAGGCACAGTTTTCCAGGTTGCCCTGAAAACCTGCCCTGTTTGCTGCCCTCTAGGACTGTACTGGTGCAATCTCAACCCGCTCAGACCCACAGAACGGATTATTTTAAATTATATTTATATATTTATATTTTAAAGATATTAAAGAATGTACTGTATTGTATTTAAAACTTGTGACTGTAAACCATAGTGACTGACAAATGTTTTCACACATGTACTGTACTGTACTGTAGCAGTAAACCATACACCTGTTGATGTTTTGAATTGCTGTGCACTTAAAATGTTTCAACATTGTACAGTATTTGTAAATAAATGTTTTTGTACTGACTCCACCAATAAAATAACATGTTGATTTGCCTTACATTGTTTCCATTTGCTCCTTTGACAGTGTAACAAATGTCGAGGCTTACTGCACTGTTTTTTTACTGCCAGACCGCAAAGCCGCAAGATCGGCAACATTGTAAAAAAAGAGCAATGATCGCGCAATTGGCGTGGGAACTAGGGCAATTGGCGTGGGAACTTCTGTTCTAGGGCACCTAGAAATAAAATTCATTTTGCCCCTAGATGTTAGGAACCCTCTCACTTGACCCCAACAAGGTCTGACCAGTAATGGCGTCGAGAAAGGGTCTTGCCTGTGAGGAGGGTCCTATCATTGAGCGTAATGGCAGAGAAAGCCGCGCTCTGCTTTGAAACGGCTAAGTCAGAATGAGCAGAAACCTTGAACCCATAACTCCGGATCTGTTCAACCTAGAGGGCTCAGATTTGGTCACCATGTAGTCCTAGTTCAGGCAGGATTGCATGGCAAATAGCGACCCTGTCGTGGCAACAGAACGGAGTCAGGGTAATCGCGCAATTGGCGTGGGAACTAGGGCCTCGGTCACGTTCACGGCCAATTGGCGTGGGAACTTCTGTTCTAGGGCACCTAGAAATAAAATTGTTTTTTTGTTCTTTTCTACTAACATTATATGTACTGCTGCGGCCGAGTTTATTCGAGCATTTGCCCGTTCTCGGCCGCAGCAGTAACCTGGCGCGCGCCGGAGGGTGCCGGGCGCGTGCCGAAGCCTCAGAGGAGAGGCCCGTCGATCGGGGCTTCCCCCTCTCCTCACCGGGTCCGCCGGGTCCCCCGGAACGTCCCGCCGCCGTCCTCACATCCGCACGACACCAGGGCTCCCTCGGGGAGCCCTGGGCACGCGTACAGGCGGCACAGGCACCCGATGATGCGTGACCGCGCATCGGTGATGCGCGGCACGCTGAGGGAGTGCGGCTCGCAAGCCGGGACATATCCCGGCTTGCGGAATGAGCCGTACTCGAATAAAGTGTGCCGCCTGTGTATTGCCATGTGATATATGCAACCAACATTATCACTCAGCAAACACATTAATCTACTATATATTATAATCTCACGTGTGACTTGTCAAAGAATGTAAATGCTACATAACAACTCGTAGACATTGTAGCTGAACGTACACAATAACAATAGGGAGGTGATAGAAACTGTTTAGTCGTGTGAATGTTATATTATCACCTAAATTGTAGTGGTAACCTAACATTCATGAGCTAATGAATGTTAGGTACAGATCATTAAACCATGAACATTTGTGTGTATATTTAATTCACACGAGTAACTATAGTTTAGTGTTATTAGTAAACGTTCAACACATACATAGCTAAGTGAGGCCGATGATAAAAGCAACATTATTATGTTGGTTTATATTATTTCTATTAGAAATACATACATCACACAAAAAATACAACACACACACACACACACTATGTTGCTGAAATGTGTGCGTATGCAAATGTCCACTTCATTTATGTTCATATGTTGACAGTAGTTATAAAGGATCATGATCATTATGAATAACTAACGTGAATGAAATAAAACTTTGATTAACTACATTGTCATTGTGTTGAATGATTTAGGAAAAGTAGGGAATATAAAGAACTGTACTTTGGAATGGTGTTAACATTTTGTCAAATGTTAGATGAACACACATCTTTGACTTATACATACACATGTGACAATGTAGTAATCAACATGATGATGAAGCGAGAGAAGAACTAATCACATACATTGCAATGTTAATGATGTTTAACACATTTGGGTCTTTTCATACAAACATGCATTGAGTGTTAACAGCGCTCATGTGCATGAATGTATGTTGTTAGGTTGCCAAAATTACATGTTATGTAAAGTACGTAATGATTTGAAAACACAATGCACAATAACCACCAAGTGTAGATAAACGCACGGACACAATACAGAAACGACATGTTTCAATTGTCACATCTTTTTCATTATGTTATGTTTATACATCCTGTAACTATACCTGTATCGAGGTTAGCACATCTTATGACAGATGTGAATTCAAATACATACCATGAGCAGTCCTTGGAGTGATATACCTTGAAAAAGAAAACATGAATGAATATAAATCATTGTCATGACATGTTCATTAAGGTAAGCAACACACAGAAGTGACAATTTTGTATGTGATATGAAACATTATCTAGAATACGTCAAATATGATCTTAAATACACAATAGTCTACACATCATTGTGACACACATGTCACACTCCAAAATAACAATTGTATGTAACCATACTGCACTAGCTATTGGCTATTGACATAGTAGGTTTATTGTGTATGCATAACCAAAAATAGCATGTACAGAAAATATAGATTTAGTATACATTATTTCCTCACGTACACACAACACCTTTTAGTGGTAAGAAGTATAATACAACCTGTTGATGAATGACATACCGGTGCCACATGCAATTGTCCACACAGCAGAGAAGGGAAAGGTGTGAGAACCATATTCATCTGTTTCCTAAGTGAATGGTATTTGGACACATGTAGTTATCATTACAATGAATACTACATCTATGTAGTACTATGAACATATATGTATTTGCTTACATGAAAAATAGGTGTTTATGACATTCCAACGTGTCTCCACACCACTGGCTGTTTGCTCTCGGTCAGCTGGTAAATGTACGGGATGCTCCTCCTCCAAAGCCTGACGTATGTGTTAACATTACTACATTCAACAGTTCATAGAAAAACTAGAGATGTTTGTTAACACATCATAATATGTACTCACCCACCAGCCAACCAGGTCCAAAATAGCCTTCTTCAAAAGCATGGAAGACTGATGAGTTTCTCAGGATAGAGGAATCGTGACTGGAACCAGGGAATTTGGCTACCACATGCATAATCTTCATCGTGGCATCGCATACCACCTGTACATTCAGGGAATGGTAGTGCTTATGGTTGCGGTAAGCATGCTCACTCTGACTAGGTGGGATCAAAGCAATATGGGTGCAATCTATTGCACCCATCACACATGGTATCCCGGCTATGGTATAAAAGACATTCCTCACTTCCAGCCACTCTGTGTGCTCTGTAGGAAAATGAATATAATTCCTAGCGCGTCTATTCAGTGCACATAGAAACTGGGTAAAGGCCCGTGAGAATGTAAATTGCGAGACCCCGCCCACTATGCCCACAGTTGTCTGGAATGACGCGGAAGCAAGATAATGTAATGAGCACAGCATTTTAACAAGCCCAGGGACTGCACGACCTCTGGCTGTCACAAAATCTAAATCTGCCCATATCTCTTCATAAAGAGCTAAGATTGCTGCTGAACTCAAACGATAGCGACTTATAATCTCCTCCTCACTCATCCCATCTAACATGGTTCTCTCCCTGTATAAACGAGGACGAGGCACAAGTTCTCTCCTCTCTCTTCTCCTCTCATCTCCTTGCCCTCTCCCTTGACCTCTCCATCTCCTCTCCGCGTCCCTGTCCCTGTCTCTGTCCCTGTCTCTGTCTCTGTCCCTTCCTTGGCCTGTGACATCCTCTCCATCAGCAAGCCTCTCCTCCAATAGAATCTTCCTCTGTCTCATAAACATTTGCATCATTTTTAGGTCTGTAGCTGTCAATGCGCAGGTAATTGGCCTCCTTTAAATACCTGTGTGATGATGTCAGGTGACTTGATGCAGTGCAAGGTGTTACGTTAACATATCCAAGTAGTTAACTCCCAACGTGTATCCAGTACGAATTAAAAGGATTATTTTTGTGTGTTCACCAGGCAATCATGATATTTGACAATGATGTAACGTTAAGCTTTGTACAACAATTTATTCGCAAGTATTTATGGAATGTGTAATGCATGTACCACTTCTGAACGCAACACTCATTAGGATACAAGCATGACATTGACATTGAAAAAGTACGTTGCAACATGTCTAATTTGGCATGTTATTGTCACATGTTCACATGAACTAATTGTTATGTGCATATGCATAATTTAATGCCATCAGGATACTTGCTATCGATTATGTTTCAATCGTGTAAAAATGAGTAACTATTATAGATGTGTGTATAACTTAGCATGAAGTGATTCTAATGCATCGTGTACAATGAAAACATGCAATGTTATTGAGTGTCCAATTGTGGACGTCATCAAAAGTGGGAGGTCACAAAGTCCATGTAAACATGAAAACAAACAGCTACATTTACATTTGGTCATGCGTTACACATTCAAAGCATTCTCTAATGTATACCAACATTACTATACGCTGGATCTGTTAGATGTGTGAAATCTGTTACATCATGTAATAAATTGAAGCACACTTAAGTAACATGTTTCATATTATGTGACCTGTTCCTTTAAGAGTTTACTATAGGAGTTTCCCTTGACACATCATAACATTAAGACTAATGTGACACGCAAATCATCATAACATTGAAAAGTACAATGTTGTGCCAATAATAAACGTAAGCGTTGACACGATGAAGTGATTGACATCGACACTGTAATGCCAAGCACATTTTTATTATGAGCAATAGAACGTTAACACTCCTATAATGTTATAAGTCCCCGCTCCATTGACTCCATTGATGTAAAGATGAGCTATTTTTTCTAAGTGCCGTCCCGGCAACTTTGCCGATCCTTCTCCCCTCCAACTTTCCAACTTTAGTTGGCGGGACTATTTGTCGATGAAATCTCCATTTTTGAGTGCTGATCAGCTGATCGGGGCTACTAGAATACAGCCTATTTAAAAAAGTGCCGATAAGTGCCGATAAGTGGGTTATCGGCAGCCGCAAGCCGATAAATTTTTATCGGGAAGGAAAAATGCCGATTTTGAGCACTTATTGGTGCTTACTGAATCTCAAATCCAATTTTGGCGGGAAAATGCTGATAAAAGCCTTATCGGCGCTTACTGCATGAGGCCCTATAACCCATAACCAATGCTTTTCACTGCAGCTCTACCAGTGTGAGCTAAACCAGCTGAGTCCAAGTGAGATTAAATAAAAGATGAACAGAACATGGGGAACCTCGCTCTACTGGATTAGAAGAAAATGGGTGCCACCGCTGCTGCTCTATGAATTCAACAGTTGTAACTGTGGGTTAAAAAGCAAACACTATTATTATTTGTAGACAAATATTATTGGTACTATCTGGATATGTTTATACATTTTCATCTAATTAGTCCAGATCTGTACAATCCCGTTTATAATGATTGTACAGGAATCATTAAAACCCTTCTACTGTAGGTACCTACCGATGCAGCCACTTGTATCTATCAGCTGCCGCAGAGCATGTACTGCTGCACAGCGTGCAAATAGTTGACCGTCCTTTGCACATTGCTTGGCAGGAGGTAATGGTTCATCAGGATTAACACACCAGGCATCCCTGCTTCTGAAAGGGACTCTTGCTATGTGAATCCCACCGGGCTGCATCAGTCTGTAAGAGATGCACATTGAAAGAATGCAGAATCAATTACTCTCCCTGGGTACTTCTAACAGGCGATCGTTCTGCTTATACTTAATTTTAATAACACAGTATTGAAGCAGGGGGTCTCCGGGCTGAACCACATTCATTTCAGCATTGGGGGCTCCATCATGTTTAGATGTCCCATGTCACAGCCCACGTGAGTGGGACATTTAAAAAATGCAGAGGATACTGGCACCCAATACCGGGGCCTTTAACTCAGGAAGCAGTGGGTCCCCGAGGCTAAAATGAATAGGACTACGCCAGCCTTCATCCTGGCAGTGGTAAGTACAACTTTTTTTTTACTGAATGCCAGCTGTGCTATGTTTTATTTTTAATGGGCAAATGCAGTATTATCCAGGTCTGGGCCGTGATGCGGGACATTTAAACATGGTGGAAATTCCGGCACCACATACTGGGGTCTGTAACTCAAGAAGCAGGGGATCCCCAAGGCTGAAATTAATGTGGTTCAGGTCCAAGGGCCCCCCTGCTTCAATTCTGTGTTATTAAAATAAAATAAAAGCCGCACGATCGCCTGTTAGAAGCGCTTAGAGAGAGTGACTAATTCTATCTACTCTCAATGCACATCTCTTACAGACTGATGCAGCCCAGTGGGATTCACACAGCTGGAGTCCATTCAGAAGCAGGGATCCTGCTGTGTTAATCGTGATCGTCCATGTCTCCTTAATGGGTCTCCATGAGCACACAGAATTAGAAATGTGCCCATGGCGGATTTCGTGAGGGCAGCGTGACCAATCATGTGAGTACATCAGTATCTATTTAAGCTTGCAGTGTCTCTTTCTTGGTGACAACACCTGAAGAAGCAAACCCATGATTTATTGCATTATGAACTTTCAATCTGCATTATCAAACAAGCACTAGATCAGAAGTATTTTTTGTTCTGCAAATATACATTGTGACAGAGTCACTGACTCAGTAGACTGTGACAGTGAATGGAGAGATGCTGCAGCCAGTTCACCGAGTGTTAATTTCCTCAGACAGAGAAAGCACAGCTGAGGACTGATTAAACCGGGGGTGAACTATCAGTGAAACAAGTGCTTTAAAAAGCAGGAAGTTGCTCACACAAGGTGAGCTTGTTTTTCCATGTGAGGGTGGAGAGAACTCTCCCGGCTAGGAAGCCGTAGCTGCTTCTGCTCTGGTCCCCCAGTCCTGCGAGGAGCTTTGCTGTTGAGACCAGCTGGGACCCCAACCCAGGATAAAGATAAACATTGCTGTGAGGCTGGACACAGCCTGCTCCCCGGAACCGTGTTCCTGTTTGCTACTGGAGCTGCAACAGATAAGACTTTATTATTTCACTTATTGGTTATACTTTGTGTTGCATATGTTTTGGGCATAACCAGATTAGCTGGCTTTCCTCTTAGTAAGGGCTCAAGAAGTGAGTTAGTTTCCCTAACGGGAATAGGCTTTCATTTCTAGAAAGTAGTTTTTTTAAAGGCACAGTGCACCCGTACTTTAATGTGGTTGTGGCTAATAAACCACTATAGTTGACCGTTTCCCATCGTGTCTAGCGTCTTACTGACCCCGCCGCGAGGCCGTCCTGCCACAGGTAGTGTCAGAAGTGGGATGCTACGCCTCTGCGGGTCAGTAGATGAAGATGTGTTGAGACTGAACTCATGCGGAAAAAAATAAATAAATGATTTTTGCTGAAGCATGGAAGTTACAGCTAGCAAGCGCTGAGTGTAAATTTTGCCCCGTCGGGTATGAAAGGATTGCTGTGTAAAGCTAATGCCTTTTGCTGAAGCGAGTGAATTTGCAGCTAGCAAGTGCAGTGTGGAAAATTTGTCCTTTCTGGTATAAAAGAAAGCGAAAATGGATTTTGGCAAAGATGTTGCCCTAAGAAGAACCCAGAAGGTTCAAAGATTGTAAAGCCCATATAACTTACGTGTGGTGTGCAAAGTCTGCCTCGTCGGGTGTGAAAAAAAAGGGGTTTTTAAAATGGCCGCCGTCAAGTGTAAGTTTTGCAATGTACATAACTATACAAAACAGTGTCCCTTCAGGCCATATGATGAATATGATAACGACGCATATGTGGCCCCGAGAAGAGAGACGTACCCGCAGATGAAAGCTGCAAAAGTGACCAGTGTGTGTGTGCCCAGTACCACTGATGTCTCTGGAACTAATAAAACAAAGAGAAAGAAGAAAAATATATTTCAAGTCACCGAGGAAGTGACCGAACCACTTGAGCCTCCGGTATCAGGACAACAGGCGTCAGCAAGCCACCGAGATGTGCTGCAGACCGGAGTGATGGGCAGAATTGTCACAGGAACGGTGACAAAGGAAAAGGAGGAGCAAAGGGAAGCTGAATCCTTGATCCAGGTAAAAGAGGCCTTAATTTTTGCACTCCAAACTGCCCAGCGTGATTATGATGTTTTGCAGGAACAATTGAATAGGGAGCGAGAAGCAAACGCCGAGGTACAGAGGTGTATACTCCCAGCTATACTTGAGTATGAGGCGTTAAAGAAAACAGAGCGTCTCTTACGGAGTGAGTCGGAGGAGCTGAAGACAAGTTTGAATAAGGCCAACACCGCAATTGCTAACATGGAATCAGAGAGAACAAGTCCTGACTGGAGACTGTGCTTTCAGATGTCCCAGAGAGATGTGCAAAACTTAATCAAAGACTTAGAAGTTTCTCACCAAGAAGCTAGCGTGCTCAAAACAGAGCTTGAATTCTCACACCAGGAGGGCCACTGTCTAACTACAGAGCTGGGTACTTTGAAGAAAGCCAATGAGATGGTCCCAGGGGATATAGAGACTGTGAAAATGGAGAATATAAACCTGAAAGAAGAGGTTTTAAACCTGACTGATCAGGTCAGTGATGGGACTGGGAAGCTTCACCAAGCGCAGAAAGTGAAGACGCAATTGGCGCAAGAAAAATTAGAAGTACAGGCTGCTCTGCAGAATGCAGAGAAAATGCTGGAAAAAGAATGCCTCGCCCTGGAGCAGCTGAAGATCACGTTGAGCGCCACAAGAGCAGCGCTGGAGGCGGAGCTTAGAAGCCAGATGACTCTGTGTGAGAGGGAACATGAGAAGGTCCAAAGACTGAAGCAAGAGCTGGAGAAGCAGAGAGGCAGTGCCATCCCAATGAGTCAATATACCAAGGAGAAAGAAGCCTGGGAAACAGAAGCAGCAGCGATCCTAGCAACAAGAACTGCAGAGCTCAAAAAGATGGAGGAGGCGTTGATGCAAACCCAGAGTAAGCACCGGGAAGAGGTGAAGGCCCTGAGAGGGGACTGGCAGCATCAGATTGAAGAGTTGCAGATGCAGATGGCTGAGCGCGAGATGCAGCGTGCCAAGATGGAGGAGGTGTCTGTCTGTCAGGTGGCCTGCCTGATGTTGCAAAATGAAACCGAGATGGCTGATATCCACAAGCGGCTGGACTACACGACCAATGAGGGGTCCCGGCTACAGCTGGAGCTAGACAAGGTCCGGGAGGAGCACCAGCAGCTGCAGGTCCAGAATAAAGAAAGAGAGACAGATTTAAGCCTTGCTCTGAGTCTGCTAGGAGACGTAGAATCGCGACTCAATTCTAATGAAGATGGACTAGCAGCCGCACTGAGTGAAAGAAGAAAGGCAGAAGGACTGCTTCAAGACCTGAGGAAGGACCTGGAGTCTGAGTGTGCTGGCCGCAAGATGGCGGAGAAACAAAAGTGTGACCTAGTCAAGGAGCTTGAGGATCTGAATACTGAGCGGGATGCTACTTTGGACTCTACGGCTGCCCAGCAGGAGGTTTCTCAGATGAAGCTGGAGGAAAAGCTTACAAGCCCAAGACAGACGTTTGGGTCACTGAAGCAGTCCAAGGAAAAGGTGGCGGTAGAGATTAAACAAGGGAGGCACTCCAGGAAGCATGACCGTGATACCGTTGCAGAACTACAGTCTACTTTCCACAAGGCACGGAATGCGAAGGCCAAATTGCGATGCACTGGCACAGGAAAAATCCAATCAAACTACAGTGCCCAGGGGACACAAAGTGGATTCCTTGCCATGAGGGCAGCCACTATGAAGAGACAGCCGCGATTGAGACGGAAGTGTGCCCGGGATCATAAGGGGAGAAAGACCACACAGATTTTAACTTACTCTGTTGAAAGAGTCGCTGGAAAGAGTCAAGACAGAAGGGCCCAAGCCTATGAGTCTGCTGATGGTAAAAGAGAGGTGCCATGGGGTGCACTTCGGGTTATTAAGAATCCGACCCAGTTGATGTACTAAGGATAAATGGTGTGGAACCCAACACTGAAGGTACACTGAGGAAGAAAGGTCCAAAAGAGAAGGCCAAACAGTCACTGGCGAGTGTATGCAATGAGCTGACCGAGGTCAAGGCTCTTCTACTGGGTAAAGGAGACTCTGGACACAAGGAGATAGTGAGGTACCAGTCCTCAGGCCCAGATGGCCTGGTAATTACCCCAAAAAGAAAATGCCTAAATTGGAAGGCAAGAAAAAAAAAGGGGGGAGGGAAGGGCCGACATCAGACATTTTCGACAAAGATGCTGGTGCACGGGAATGGTGCACGGGAATGGTGCACGGGCCGCTCCACAGGACAATGTTTCGCTGGGGAGAGGGATATGTGACAGAGTGCCCCGCCCGGAGGCTGATGCTGACTTGCAGCGTGTGATCGTTTGGATCTGACTGGCTATCATGAAAGCGGATACTCTCTAATTATCCACTGCCCGATACCTTCTTGCTTCCGGTAAGCGGGAATTCCAGCCACAGTCAGAGTGCCTTATGGGACCTATTCAATCTTAATTATTTCATTATTTTATTATTTGTGTTTATTAATGTTTTTTATTAAATGTAATTTTACTAATCTCAGTCACCTGTTTGTTCTCAGCATCTGTTTGTATTGTGTTCTTGTATGTTTGTATGTGTTTGTACATGTTTGTTTTGATTACCATACAGAATCACGCTATGTTATTTTATTTATTTTCTTTCCATGTTTAACTATCTGCATGTGGAGTACTCCAGTGGATTTGCCACAACCATCACATCTGGTTGTATATATCTTTTTACACAGTTTGTTTTAGTGCCGAGCGCCAGGGATATAATACTCTTTCCATTAATAGGACCAGCATACATTGTGGTTTGATCACCCTCAGATCTTGTGCTTTTTATAATTACATTATTGTGCGTGTGTCTGTGTTTGTGTGTGTTTGGGGGGCTTATTGTATTGTGTGTGTGTGTTTGTATGTATGTGTGGTATTCTACTATGTGCGTGGGGGGGTTATTGTATTTTGTATGTGGAGGGTTTTTGTATCTTGTGGGGGGGCAAGTAATTGTAGTGTGTGTGTGTGTGTGTGTGTGTGTGTGTGTGTGTGTGTGTGTGTGTGTGTGTGTGTGTGTGTGTGTGTGTGTGTGTGTGTGTGTGTGTGTGTGTGTGTGTGTGTGTGTGTGTGTAGGGGGTTATTGTATTGTGGATGTAGCCAGGTCCCTTTGTGCCGCGACACCCCCTCCTCTGACTTCCACTGCAGGGGTCACTCGACAGACCCGTCGGCAATTCTGGAGGGTGGTGGCCGAGCAGGGAGCACTCCAGTGCTCCGGAGGTCCCCGGCGGCTCCCGACCAGGGCGCCACCATGTTGCGCAGTGAGTCCCCGCATGCGGTGGCCAGCCAGGGATATTGCGCATGCGCAGTGATAGCGTGCGAACCCTAGCCTACCCTAGCCTACCAGGGACAGGCTCTTGGAAGGGACTACAAGTTCCATGAGCCTCAGGAGCACCCCACATGATGCCAGGGAGCCAATAGGGCTAGAGTATGTCCCTGCACAGAGGGATTGATACATTTCGCGGGCACGTTAGTCAGTTGGTGACCGGAGAAGCTAGGGGAAGGAGGTAGGGTGCAGGGTCAGTGACTCCCTGCACTAGGCCAGCAGCCCCCTAGGCCCCAGATAGCCATGAGTCACCCGTAGTGTTGTGTTGTTCAGGTTAGGGACCCTGCCCCTTATTATTATCCAGAGTCAGTTAGGGACACAGCGGACGCTGCACGTTCATCCAGAGGTTTGGGCTCAGATCTCCGCTACAGCTGCAGCAGCCATCCGGGTGGGATCGCCCCGGATGGTAGTTCCTGTATTCACTCGTCATCAGGACCCTTTGCGAAGCTCCTTGGCAGGCCCGGGCACTGGAGTGCTCGGCAGGTAATCTTCAAGTGCATCAACTATACCATCTATTTATACAAGACATAGTGGCTGTGCAGTCACACACATAATTATCTCACTTGAGGGTGGAGGACATAGTGTGTGGGGTTACTGGACACGGGGTGGGATCACCCGGTGAAAGAGGGTAGCGTCCTGCGAGACGCAGTAGTAGTGTCTCCTCTAGTGAGGGACACCTGTTGATATATATGAATAAGTACGGTTGCTACAGTAAAGTTACTGGTTGTTTTACATGCTGTGTGTGTGATATATATATTGTCCTGCGACGAACCACTCCCTCCTCTGGTGGGAGCCATCACAGGTGGAGGCGCTGCACCGAGTGCGAGGTTACTCCTATTATTTATACGTGCCCCAGGCTCCCGTGGCGGAGGTTTAGGCCTCCTGTGAGCCTAACAGGTAAAGCACCACACCTGGTAACATTAAGTTCCCCGCACACACATACTATATGCTATTGGGTGGGGGAATACCCGTTACATGTATGTGTGGGGATGCTGTTTATTTTATTGTGTGTGTGGGAGGATTGTATTGTGTGTGCGTTCATGTGTGTGTAGGTGCGTGTGTGAATTAGTGGACATTGTGTTGTGGTGGGAGTTCTTGTATTATGTGTATTATGGAGGTATGTCTGTGCAATTGTGTGTGTGTATGTGTGGAGAGTTATTGACCGGAAGTTCCACAAGGGGGAAGTGAAGCGGTGCACTGCTCAATAATGATGGAGGAAGGATCACGTGGAAAAAATCAATTTATTCTAACCTGGCCGCATAAAAATCAGGAAACGGTAGAGGACACTCTAATGCGTTTCACGATCCAGTGCTTTGTAAAATACAAGCTGTTGTTATTTTTCTGATGCACTGACGCTGGATTCTCTGCTACAGGATTTTCTACATGTGGAGAGTTATATCAGTGTTTCGTAGAGGGTATATTGTGTGGGGAATTGTGTTGTGGGGGGTCATTGTGTGTGTGTGTGTGTGTGTGTGTGTGTGTGTGTGTGTGTGTGTGTGTGTGTGTGTGTGTGTGTGTGTGTGTGTGTGTGTGTGTGTGTGTGTGTGTGTGTGTGTGTGTGTGTGTGTGTGTGTGGTCAGGTGGGGAGGGGACATGAGTGTGAGGACAGGGGGATTGAGGGAGTGGGATTGAGTGAGAGGGGGTAATTGAATGATAGCGGAGGGGGAAAGTGAGAGAGAAGAGTGGGTGTAAGAGGTAGAGGTATGAGAGGGGGTAGTGAGGAAAAGTGAGACAGGGTAAATACATAAATATGCATTGGGGATGTGACTGAGGGGGTGTAAAAGAGGAGGGGGGCTCACAAGTCCACCGATGCACTGGGGGGGGGGGGCAGAGGAAACTCTAGTCCTGGGCCCCGTGATAGCTGTCGGTGGCCCTCACCGTAGCTATCTTTGTGCATAACCTTCATGTAGCATCAAAATGAGTGCATATATCTGTAGTAATTTCCACCCCCTGGCTTCCTTAAAAAGCAGACCACCTCCACTTCCTGGTTGACAGTTTAATTTTCTTTATGGGGGACACCTTAGATATCTGTGAGATACGCTAATAGCTAGATTTTAGATTTCAGCTGGTTTAGCTCACACTGCTAGTACTGGGGCCTAGAAAAGTAGTGGTCATGGGCTCTAGTCCTGTTGGGTCTGACACCACTCCATTAATGTTGTTTGTGCCTTAGGCTCATCAACTCAATATAGTTGGACTAGAAATTGTTTTAGGAAGTGTGGAATAGCAGTCATTTAAATATACTTTGCTTAGCCATTAGAATATTTCCCAGCCAAGTACCTCTTGTCTGGGAGATATGTGCTCCTTTTTCAGTACAGGCATGTCTCACTAATTTATTTGTAAGGATGTTTGAGTGGATATAAATATATACAACTGGCAACACATTGCATTTCAAAGTCGTTCACTCTTGCTTTCTCTCAAATAAATTTGTCTCTGAAGACAATAACATGTTAAATTATGGATTAGATTATTTTAAAGTGATCAATGGACCAAAGGAACTAGTGGATCCACATTCACAACAAATTGTGCCCATCTCCACTCATATACCATCTCCATTCAGCTTTAACGACAACCTTCTATGTCTACTTAGGAGGAGGGCCAATGTGTTGCCCAGCAATGTATAAAAATGAGGTAATTAGGGTCTAAATCATGCTCATCGAAAAATTACTAATGTTTGCTATGGCCATCGCAGCCTAACTCTGGTAGAACGTGGAGCCCCTGTCCACAATGTGATGTCACGTTGCCTGTCACATATGGGGTGTGAGTCATGATGTCATCACTGTGTGTCCAGGTGGCCCCAACTGTGACCGAAAGCATGAGATGGCAAGGAGACATAGGGAAATGTTCTTCTCCCTCACATGGTCAGAGGTATAGGAGGTGGAGGACGGATGCTACAGTAGTAAGCTGGGCTCTATATTAAGATTTCTCTATTTTTCCTGTATCTCTTTTCTCTTTTGAACTATTACATTCTCCATTTGGGTCTGTGCATTGCTAACTCTGAGGATCAGGTCTCATTCATGTTTACATTAATCTCTACATGCCATTCTGTAAATAAGCCTGAGCCCTTACAAGAGGACTCAGTAGTAATGCCTAAGAAATGTACTACCTAATCAAAGCATCTAAGTTGCATGGGTGGTAATGAAAGCCTGTCTGGGGGTCATATAGGGAAATTATGCCCACTATGCATCAGAAAAGTTCACCTGGAAGAAGCACCACCACAAATGACAGCATTCTTCACATGTTTCAATACATTCATTGGGGAGTTCTTTAAAGCAGTGAAGGAAGAGGCTTTTCAGGTACAGCCAAATGCCCAAGGCAGATGATTTCACAGGAAGCTGAATCAGATTTTTCAGAAGCAGATTTTGACAGAGTATACATCAGATGTTTTTGTGATCCTCATCAGATGAAGTGGAGGCTTAGGAGGAATCTTCTATCTTTAAACTCAAATAGATAGAAAGGTTCATTAAGGAAATTGTGTCGGCTCTAGGTCTCCCTGAGGAGAAGAAAGAATTGAATACAGTGGATAAAATAAGAAAAATAATTTCCTAGTATACATGTTAAAGGATCTCATCCTCAATGAGTGGAAATATCCTGATAGGAAGATTGGCACTTCTAGCAAATTCGCAAGGATGTATCTTTTAAAGGAGGAGTATGAGGAGGGCAGGAAAAAGCTGCCCAGGGTGGATGCAGTGGTGGTCAGATTCACCAGAAGTGTGACTATCCTATTGGAAGATGCAGCGTCCTTCAGAGATCCGATGGACCAAAGTATGGATGGTTTCCTTAAAAGTTTATACAGCACCCTAGGAACGACATATGAGAAACCACATATGATTGCAGCAGCATGCCTAGCCAGGACTATGAAGATTTGTTTTTCCAAATTACAGGAAGCAATAGAGGTGGGAACTTCATGAAATAGGATTCTGAAGTATTCAGTAATCGTGAGTCAATAAATTGCCTTTGTGATGCCTCGTTTGATGCAACAAATGTGCTAGCAAGGTCATCAGTACTATCATTGGCAGGACACATGGCAGAAGATGTTTCTGTTTAAAAGAAGCTGGTGTTCATACAATTTTGGGGAAAAGCTCTTTTTGGCTAATAACAGGAGGCCACCATAAAAAGAATCAATGGATCTTTCCTGTCACAGGACCAAAGACAGAGCTTATAATCTTCATTTAGAAGCCAAAGACAGCCCTTTTGAGGGAGCATAATCTCCAGAGGGCCAAGAATGCCCACCAAGCAAGAGGGCACAGTCTCTAACTACTCAAACATGGGAAAACACAGATACAGAGTGGGTTTTAGACCGGATAAGCAGTGCATGGCAAAAAGCTAAACCTGTTTTCTTGAATATGCATTCAGGATGGATAACAACTAAAAGAGGCATTTTGCCTAGGACCCCACTTCCTCCTCTGTCACCTACTTAGAGCCCAGGACATTGTACCTGCTTGGCGTTTAAACCTTTGTTTTTCTCGCCTGTCCACGTTACCTGTCTATACCCATGTCCTGTCCATATCTTGTCCCTGTTTCCAAGTCCTGTTCATGTTACCGTGCCAGTTATACTGTTTAGCCTGGGTTGCTTGTCTATGCCCTAATTAAATCCTGCTTTCTATCATTTTCCTTCCTGATTTCTGTCATCATCCTCAGTGTTCTCAGTGGGGTCCATCCTTCCCCAAGAACTTGCCCTTCTGGTCATTTTCCTGGGTCATTTTTCTATTGGTTCAGGAGAGATTGGACCCCCTCTGGATCCTTCCAGTTATAGACAGCGGTTATTTGACAAAGTAAAAAAAAAAAAAAATAATCAAAGTGTGAAATTTCTGCCATCGTCCATTCCTCGAAACCCACAAAACCTATAAGCATTAAAGCAGTGCCTTTCAGATCTTCAGCAACAGGAGGTGATCAAAGAAGTACCTGTAGATCAAAGAGGCAAATTATTCTATTCCATAATATTCATGTCCCGATAAAAGAGTTTTCAATCTGACTGGTATTAGATCTCAAAGATCTAAATAGGTTCATCAGAAAAGGGCACTATAAGATGGAATCTAAAGTATCAGGTTCATTATCAGTATTAAAAAATCAAGGGATTAACTGGTGTCAGTGGCACATCCTTTTGGCTTTCCACCATCCCTCAGTCTTTATAAAAATTACTAGCAGTAACAGTGGCGACTATTAGACAATAACAGATATGCGTGTTCCCTTATTTAGACAACATCCTTACAAGGGCCAGCTCCAGATCAGTGAGCTTTTGTTTTCATATATACGACTGGTTCAACAGGCCCTGAAGTAGCGTAGGATGATCAACTAAAAAAGAACAAATTAATCCCCTTTTCAATCACCCAATTCCTCAGATTTTTAGGGATGATCATCAATACAAAGTCCACCAAAGTGTTGTTGCAATCAGTCAAGATGAAGTACATTATACAGAGGGCGAAAATCATGCTAACCCTCAGTTTCCCAATAGTAGAGAAATGTATGACATTGCTGGGAAAGATTTTGGCAGCTGTAGAAGTGGTGCCCTGCAGCCTAAGGCAGCTACCCAGAAGATGGGTCCTATTGATGATGGACGCAAGCTTTTCAGGATGGGGAGCCAGCCTGCAAGGACCGTTCGTAAAAGGAACATGGTCAGACTCAGAAAAATACTCTAGATAAACATACTGGAACTACGGGCAATACTCAAAACTCTACTTTACGTATTGCTTAAATGACGAACCAGTAAAGGTCCACTCGGACAACAGAAGTCTTACATATCAACCACCAGGGAGGTATAAAAAATTTCCAGGCAACCAGAGAGGTGGTCAGGATTTTCAGGTCAGAGAAATCCGATGTCCTAGCATTGCCGGGGAGAACAATGCTCAAGTGGATAGACAATAGACCCCGGCAATGGTCACTGGTTATACTTTTTTTCCAGCAGCTCATAAATCTATGGGGGAAATTATCAATAGATTTGATGGCAAATAGAGTCAACATTTTGTTTTTAAGGCGTCGAGATACAGATACATATGGAGTAAACATCCTAGCATTGGATTGGATTTATCCACTAATCTACATGTTTACACCAATACCACCGATCACAACCCCTATAGCGGGAACCAGGGGATAATGTCACAAGGATCACATTGGGGAGTGAGTAAAACAACCAGGATATAGCAATAGCAGTTGCAAATCCACGGAGCTTACCATATACACCAGAGGCTTACTGCGAGTTAGTGCTATCACCACTTGAACGCCACCCTGTAGCAATAAAGAGTGCAATAAAACACTTAGCCCGCTTATAGCAGGTGAATGGTGTATATAGCTTCAGGGGTTGTCTAAACAGGACTTAGCCTTCTGGAATTCAAATAGTACAAAGTAATCCTAAGCGTTTCGTAGCGCAATGTTACTTCAGGGAATAATTTGTACTAAACTAAACCAAGGTTAAGTACCCAGTGGTCTCTGCTGATTGGCTCACATTCAGCAAATCGCAAACTAACACAGCAGAAAGTTACAGCTGTATGAATAATTACCCCAACTCGGAAAAAACACGTGATATATAAACAAATTTTATACAATCAAAATAAAAATTGACGCATCTTAAGCTACGTGGAACTCTGAAATAAAACACAGCAAGTATTAGTGCAAACATATAGCAACTATTAACTTTGCTGAGGTCATATAAAAAAATTGAAATAGATGGATTAATGAGACTAAATATATATCTTAATGAGAGACAAAGCAGAAACACATCAAGCAGATCGATTAGCATATAATATTATCCTATAAATATCACTATATTGTGTCTTCCAGACTGAATAAGGAAATACAGTAGAATCAATATAAGCACCAGACATCGATATCCTCATTAAGGGCCTCATGCAGTAAGTACCGAAAAGCATTTTTTCGCCATTTTTTCGCCAAAAATGTCTCTCCGAGTCAATAAGCGCAGATAAGCTGCCGGAAACCCCCAAAATCGGCATTTTTTCTTGACAAAAAAAATCTTTCGGCAGCCAGGTGCTGATAAGCCACTTTCGGCACTTTTTGAAACGGGCTCCATTCTAGTAGTTCCGATCAGCTTATCGCTGCTGATCGGCACTCTAGAATTGAGATTTTTATGCCAATTTGTCCCGCCAACTAAAGTTGGCAAGTTGGTGGGGGAGAAGAATCGGCAAGGGCGACATTTAGAAAAAATCTGGCCTTTTTCCTGCCTGGGATTGATGCCGGGGGTCTCCGGAGCTGATAACCATTAATACCAGCACCGGAGCCCCCCGGCATGCATCCGAGGCAGGAAAAATGCATTTACAGCCCACTTCCTTACCTTAGCGGCTAACCGCTAAGGCAATGAAGGGGTTAACCAGCCGTGCCAGGTTTATTGTGGGTAGTGGGGGTGGGCGAAGGGTGTATTTGGCCCTTGGTGGCTGTTTAGGGCTTTCGGGGGGGTTGCGGGTGGACTTAACCCCTTCATTACCTTAGCGGTTAATACCGCTACGGTCATGAAGGGGTTAACCCCTCCCGCTACCCACCCGCAAGCCCTAAACACACACCGTTGTGGCTAATACCCACTTCACCCACCCCCGCTACCCACAATAAAAAAAATACACACACAAGAGCCCCACAATAAATATATATATATAAAAAATAAGTAAAAAATAAAGTACATTTATTTAAAAATCAGCAACCCATAAGAATGTGCACTTACAGGATTTTAAACAGAACCATTCGTGGGAGAGAAATCTCTACTGTGGTCATCTGCGGTGGTAGGTGAGTCCCAGGTTTACAGAGTGGATGTAAACAGCCCAGGTTCACCATGAACTCCTATCCCAAATTGGCAGCAAGATAAATAGGCTTCAAATGCCTGCACGTCCTTTGCTCCCTCTCATACAATGGATGCTAGCACTTAAAATTACCACCAGCCGGAGCGCAGGGAAGCCAGGGACTCCAAATACACCAACACGAACGCGATGACGTCACAGCTCTACGCGTTTCTTCACACTGCGGCGACTTCGTCAGAAGTTATGTGATTGGTCAATAAAATTGAAAAAATATATTAAAATCAACCTATTTAATTCCTTGTGTGATGTGAACAACATTAACAAAAGATAATTTTAGTTATTTTTTAATGTAACAATTGTTGTTATTATATGTAATTAGATATAATTTTAATTAATGCACAATGTGAATTATCAATTTAATAATTTTTGTTAGTACATAAAATGTAAAGATTGTTTTGTGAATGTTGTTCTCATCACACAAGGAATTAAATAGGTTGATTTTAATATATTTTTTCAATTTTATTTAGATTTTTCTATAATTCGTTTTTATATGGTGTAGTGGTATTTGGTTGTTTATATATTTATATTATTATATTCTAATTAATATATTGATTTATTAATATTTTTTGATACTAAAATTATAGGTTTAGGCTTTCATTTTTATTTGGTATATATATATATATATTTTCTTCCATATTTGATGAAACTTAGATAGGTAATAGTGGGACAGCTTTCTCTAACACGTTATGTGTTAGTTACGTTTATACATAATTAAATTGTTTAGTTTTAGCTATTTTCATTGTATGATGTGAACAACATAATTATTGATGTTTTTTGTTGTTATTCATTGTAATGTTGATATTTATAATAATTCTAGAGTTATATGATTTGTGGTGAAACTTAGTACCAATGTGAAAATAGGTTTACATGATCCAGCCTATTTAATTGGCTGTCCTTGACTAATCACATAAATCCTGATGAAGTCGCCGCAGTGTGAATAAACGCGTAGAGCTGTGACGTCATCGCATTCGTGTTGGTGTATTTGGAGTCCCTGGCTTCCCTGCTCTCCGGCTGGCGGTAATTTTAAGTGCTAGCAACCATTGTATGAGAGGGAGCAAAGGACGTGCAAGCATTGGATGCCTTTTTATCTTGCTGCCAATTTGGGATAGGAGTTCATGGTGAACCTGGGCTGTTTACATCCACTCTGTAAACCTGGGACTCACCTACCACCGCAGATGACCACAGTAGAGATTTCTCTCCCACGAATGGTTCTGTTTAAAATCCTGTAAGTGCACATTCTTATGGGTTGCTGATTTTTAAAATAAATGTACCTTATTTTTTACTCAGTTACGTGCTATAGAGCTTGCGCTTTTGTTTGTTTTTTGTTCATAGATTCCAAAAGTGGTTGGCTATACCACTCCCCTTAAAGCTGCAAAGACGCTCCCTGGATCTTCTATTGGGACTATATTTCTCTCTGAATTTTTTGGTTGAGTGGAACATTCATTTTGGATTTTTCCTTTTTTTTTTCACTATCACGTTATGTTTTGTAGATATTATTAAGTTAAATTTTGGTAATTTTAATTTATTTTAATATTTTAAATATGTTATTATAATTTATCATTTATTAGGGTTATTTCACATCCTCTTTAGCGCTACTTAATTTTTATGTTGTCTTTATATATATATATCACCAACAACCCCTATACCCCCTAACATACAGTACATATATGAAATTTATGGGATGCACAGCAATGATACTATAGGCCGGCGGTGGCCCTCGAGTGTTCCCCGCGGGCTTCCAGTACCAATTCTGTGCCCCCCATAAATAATTTAAAAACACATAAATACTTATAAATAATTACCCCCCCGCCCCCTAACACATACAGTATAGTAAAGGGCAAAATTGTTATTATCCACATATGGATAATAGTGCATTTGCCCATTTAAAATACATAAAGCACAATAAATACAATAAATACATATTGCACTCACCCTTGTTTGGCTGCCACGATGAAGGCCATCCTCATCTTCATTACTGTCCATGCCCCCCCCCCCCCGATGCTGCAAAACATAAACAAGAATAAAAAAAGCCAATATAATGTCCCCTAACCCCTTAATCACCTTAATGGTTATTAACCGCTATAGTCATTAAAGGGTTAACCCACCCTCACCCACCACTCGGGAGGCCTATACACCCTCCCCTACTACCCCCACCCATGAGGCTTAACCACCCTCAACCAATACCCATCGGGAGGCCTACCCAACCTGGCTTGGCGACAATACCCCCTTCCCCCACCCCCGCTAGCCACAACAATCATAACTATATTTAATAAACAATACATAACCCACCCCCTGTGCCCCCCCATTAATACATGGTTTATTCTTTTACATACAGGGTTAATACCCAAGGCCCACGGGAGTCCCCGGTGGCCCTGCCGGGTGTCCGCAAGCCCCAAAGTGGCCCAGCAAAAGGTTTCAAACAGGGTCTGGAGGCAGGCGCCGTGGTCCTCCTGGTGGTCTCCGAGGGTCACAGTGGGCCCCAAATGGGGTCTCCATGGGTAGGCCCGTGGGTGTCTGGGGGGCTCCGGTTCAGCCCTACAGGTGTCTGAGGGTCCTTGGGTGGTTCCCACGGGGATCTGGGGGGGAACCCCTGCCAAGAGTGCTTTTTCGGTGCTTACTGCATCGAGCCCCAAGTCCTTTAGGGACTAAAGTATCTAATTTATGAAAGATCTTTAACCCTATCACCTCCTCTCCTTTTGCGGGGAACATTTTTTATACCCTTAAAAGTCAGAGAGGACGGATCCTGATTATGGTGTGTCGCATAATGGCGGCTTAAACTATGTTTCATAAACACATTTTTCATGTTCCTCACATGTTCTTGTATGCATATTTTTAAGCAGCGTTTTGTGTGACCCACATATTGAAGGCCGCACGGGCACACCACAAGGTACACTACGTGAGTAGTATTGCAGTTTATACAATCTACAATATCAAAACTGTTGTCATTATTTTTTGAGAAAGGTCTTCTTCTGTGGATGGGAATATTTGCAGATTGAGCAATTGCCACATACAAAGTTACCAATTGGTTTATTGTTCAACCATGAACCATTATGCGCCAAATCCAGATTCTTCCCTATATCACTAGGGGCTAATGTATTTTTTAGGTTCCTAGCGTTTCTATATATTAACCTAGGAGCCTGAATGATGTGTTCATGCAAAATAGGGTCATTATATAAAATTCCCCAATATTTTTTGATAATACCTTCTATTTTTTTATTCAGGGAATTATAATTAGTAATGAATGCCACATCAACTGTCTGTTTTCTGCAATCCTGTTTAACATTCACTTTGGGCTCGAGCATTACATTTGGGCTCCATTACCATAACTTTCTCTAAGTCTTTAGTCAGTTGTTCAGGGCAATAGCCTCTTTCAACAAATCTTTGAAATAAAAAGTTGGCCTGTACTTCAAAGTCAGTATCCCCACTGAAATTTCTTCTAATTCTCATAAACTGACCTCTTTGTATATTCTTAATCCAAGTGTGTTTATGACTGCTAGAGGCCAGTAAGAGATTATTGGTGTTGTTGCAGGGTACATGCAACTACACACGCGGGTTTCTTGACCAGGCTTATTTATTTAGCCTTAAAAGATGTACAGCACGCAAAACAAAAATAGCTTTTCATCAGCAAACAAAAGGGAAAAAATGGCTTTTCATCAGCAAACAAAAGAAAAATGGCTTTTTCTTCAGCAGACCAAACAAAACAGTTCTCTTTAGCAGACAGTCTAAAAATAAGGCAGCTACTCTTTTCTATGCAGGGGACAGACAGTTCATAATTCATCTACTTTGCTCACAGACCTTGTATCAGTAATCTCTTCAGTAGCTTACTCCTCTCTCCTCAACAGCCAGACCCATGTGTCTACAGCCTGGGGTTTTAACACACCTTGATTAGGCAGCTGGGATCCAACTAATTGTCCTGAGGTTCCCAGCTGAAGTTAACCTAGTCAGTGCTGCACTGCAGACAAGACATAGGTTTTCCAGGCATATAGCTGGTGGCTTTTATTTACCCTGTCACAGGTGTCAATATCTTTAAAGAATGTCTTGGTCTCAACCTTTCCTCCCTCTGTAGCTGTTAATTTAAGGTCCAAAAAATCTACGACCTTAGTGTCCGTTTTGTATGTAAACACCAGATTATTATCATTGTCGGTGATATATAGAAGAAACCTATTCATTGAATCTTCATCACCCTCCCATACACACAGAATATCATCTATATATCGACGCCTCAGTATGATGTTACTGTTAAAGGGATTGTTGGACCAAATCTTCTGTAATTCCCAGTTCCCCATATACAGGTTTGCGAAACTGGGAGCAAAATGAGTTCCCATTGCAGTTCCGCAAACCTGGAGGAAGAACTGGGAGAGAAATAAGAAATAATTATGTGTTAGTCTAAAACTGATCGATTTTCAGAATAAATTCCCTATTCAGCAAATGCAGCAGGGAATCCTCCATAAAATAAGACTCAATTGCTTCAATTCCCTTATCATGGGGAATGTGAGTGTACAAGGCTTATACATCGCAAGTTATCCATCTATATAAACTTTTCCATTAAAATTCTGCAAACCAATTGAGTACAGAAGATGAATCCCTCAAGTAAGAAGGAAGATATATTACATAACCTTGCAGGGAAAAGTCCACATATTGGGAAAGGTTAGCTGTAAGTGATTGAATCCCTGAAACTATAGGTCTTCCGGGAGGGTTGGTTGAGGCTTTATGCATCTTGGGTAGATGATAAAAAATATGCATTTCTATATTCTCATTCACCGAAAATTGTTTATCATCTAGATAGGGATTTTTGGTGAATGAGAATATAGAAATACATACCCTCTTCAGGTTTTCTTATCTTTTATCATCTAAATAAGAAAACCTGAAGAGGGGATTTATTTGGAATTCTTCATCCCCAGCTGGGGCTGGCTTTTTCTTTGTTAAAAAGAAAGATGGGGGACTTCCGGTGATGTCGACTGACATGGAGGAGTGAATTGGGAGCTCCGCAGACTCTCCCGTATAAACTCAGATTTAAGCACCCTTCCACCCGAAATTTTCGCCTAACTTGCAGATCTCCAAGTGGGGTAATACCTGGAGGATGTCTAGACAAACGAAGAAGCCGGCATCGCAAGCGGTTACGCTGTACTTCTCCCCGCAGCAGCAAAGCCCTGAACCGCAGCCAGAGACACAAGATGGCGGAGGCGCACGCGGTCATTAAGTGGCACAGGGCAAGACGGCCCGAACCAAAGAGGCTCCCGCACAGGAGCAACCGCTCACTAGAGCCTTTATGGAGGAGCTGATGGCGGCGCAACACACTAGGCTTCACACCTCCCTCCAGTCTGAAATAAAAGTGGCGGTTCATGATCTCACACAACAGATCAACGGCCTAGCAGACAAAACAACTACACTAGAAGACGAAATGAAGGAGACTCACCTGCGCCAGACCGCAGCGGAGAAGGAGAGTTTCCGGCTCCGGGAAGAACTTGCCCTGATCAAGGATGGATTGGAGGACCAGGAGAACCGGGACAGGAGGCAAAACCTCCGCATTCGCAACATCCCTGAGACGGTTCTCCCTGGCCTCCTCCATCCCTACCTCCTGGACCTATTCAAGTCGGTATGCGAATCCCTGGAGGATAAAGACCTAGAAATAGACCGGGCCCACAGAGCTCTGGGACACAGATATGAAGACCCGAGCAGAAGGCGCGATGTGATTGTAAGACGGCATAGCTACACAGCGAAAGAAAGCATACTAGTGGCATGCAGGGGAAAAGAATCACTAATCTTCTTAAACGAACAGCTCCAAGTCTTCACCGATCTATCCAGAACAACGGTGATGTGAAGAAAGGAGATGAGACCCCTAACGACCTTCCTCCGGGAGAACGAGATAAGATATCGTTGGGGGTTTCCCTTCAAGCTCACAGCGAACCACAAAAGAAAGTACCTTACCATACGATTCCTGGAAGATATGGCTCCATACGTGCGGGCTCTCGGTCTAACCCCACCAGCTGCTTGGACTCCCAACCAACAACAGGCCCTAGGTCAGGGCGAAGACGAGGAGGACAACTCTGCCGAGCCAAGAAGAAAAGAGGCTTCAACACATGCGAAGACGCCCAGACGCTAGGGAGACCACCGGCGAATGTGATTCCTACTTAAAGATGCCCGCACCGCTCCAACACTTCCCAACGCAAACAACGCAGGACCTTCCCCTGCACCTCGGAGAATGAAGTCTCGCGGTGGCGGAACCTGGATTCCAGTGAACAGATCTCCCGAGACACAGAGGCTGTCTGAGCGAGTCTGAGGGCGACCAGCCATAAAGCTTCCAAATAGTTAAAGCAGTTTTTCAGTTTCCAAGTTGATCTAGTTGAAGTAGCCCGCCCGGCTGAGAATTGCACAGCCGAGGGGCCCACGCGACCCGGGAGGTCCGGCCCCAGGGGGGGTTGGATTGCGGGGAGAGGGGGGAGTTGAGAGCCATTAAAGCATAGCGGAAGACTCCGAACTGTAAGTATCTCTACCTCTTGGCCCCCCATGCGCCCCCTCCTCCCCTGGAGTGGTCCCCGGCCTCGCCGCCAAGCGAGGAGGGGCAACAGTGTAGATCTGACAATCCAGAGAATGACCCCCCCCTCCATATTTGAGCGAACATCCCCTACGAGCAAAGGCGGCCCCCAAAGCCCCTGGACAGGTATGTGAACCTTCCGAGGCCAAAAGGCTCACACACTTCCTTCCCCCCCCCCATCACCCTCCCCGCTTTTCCCAAGAATCCTCGGACTTCCCCGTAAGGGGCCACCGCGCCCCGAACATATACTCCGCTGGTCAAAACAGCCAGACATACGTGGGTGGTCGTCATATAGGAACTCAGGAAATGTTCCTGCTAGGTACTATGCTTCCAGTGATAAACTGTCCGGGAGACTATACCCAGCAGGCCATGGGGGGCCTCATAGAGTTTAAACGTTATAAGCTGCAAAGCCCACGATAGGCTAAATTGCCCCCAATATGCGAGTATGGGTACTGAGTGGTAAATTGTGTTTGGTTAAAAGGGAAAAACGCAGAGAAACAGAGGACCCCCCTCCCCCCACATACCCCCTACCCCACCCCCCCTCTCCCCCCCACCCCCTCCCCCACCCCCTCTCCCCCCACCCCCTCCCCCAAAACCCCCCCACCCCCTCCCCCCCCTAAGGTCACCAAACGCTAGATGATAAAAATCAAGGTACAACACCCATACCTGAGAGAACACAAACCTAGCTAGCCTGATTCTAACGTCAACGGTGTAAACATGTTTCTATGCGCATATCTATGTACTGCTTCCTAAATGTATATGCTTTGAATGGTATATGGGGAAAACACGTCCCCCCACCTCTCCCACCCCCCCACGCCCTCTCCACATCCCCTTCCCCCCACCCTCACATAATACCCCCCTTCTCACTCCCCCCCCCTTCCCCCACTCCCCCGGTGCCACCCCCCCTCCCCCCCACCCCTCCTCCCTGTCTCTCCCCCCCCAAGGCCATTAAGGACTAGATGATAAAAATAGAGGTGCAACATACACACCTAAGTCTATGCTAATCATGCTAACCCGATCTGAATGTCAACTGTGTAAATATGATTTCATGTGCGCTCATATGTACCGTTTGTTAAATAGGCCAATCAGGAATGAATTTTATAGAGGGACACACCTCCCCCTCCCCATCCCCCCCTCCTCCCATCCCTGTCCCATCCTCTTTCCCTCCTTCCTCCTCACCCCCCCCCCCTCCTCCCCTCCTCACCCCCCCTCCTCCCCTCCCCACCCCTCCCTCTCATCCCCCCCCGCCCCCATCGCTACTAAGGGCTAGGTGATAAAAATCAGGGTACAGCCTGTACAACTGAGCCTGGGCTAGCTAGCCTGATCCGAATGTCAACTGTGTAAAAATGTTTCCAAGCGCGCACAAATGTTCTGTTTGTTAAAGGGGTCTGTTTTCAACGGAATAAGCAGAGGTACACCGCTCCCTACCTTCCTCTCTTCTCCATCCCCTTCCTATCCCCCTCCCCCCTCCTCTTTCCCCTCCTACCCCTCCCTCCTCCACGACCCCGCCTCCACCCCACCCCTCCCCCCTCCTTCCTATCCCCCCCTCAGGGTTACTAAGCGCAAGGTGCTAAAAATCAAGGTTCAGCATGTACACCCGAGTCTATGCTAACCGTGCTAGCCTGGTCTGAATGTTAATTGTGTAATATTTTCTGACGAGCACACATATGTACAGTTGGCTAAATCTATATGTTCTAAATGGAGTATGCAGAGCTACAACTCTCCCCACCCCCCTTCCCTCCCCGTCCCCTCTCCCCGTCCCCCTCACATTCCCCTCTCCTTTCTCTCTACCTTCCCCCTTAGGGTTATTAAGAGCCAACAGATAAGGCTTAAGGGACTACATATACACCGGAGGTTATTACTAACCGCCTCAGTTGGATCCGGGCAAGAGGTCCTGAGCAGGCTAAAAAGCAGGAATATATATGTACTGCTCGAGCATCTATGTCTCAGAGGCCCTGCTCAGTATCGGCCCCCCTCTAGGTCCCTGAAGAACTAATCCAACAGGGCACTCTGGTCCATTGTAGATGCAACAACATAGGCTATCGTCAGTATAAAGGACCAAACAGAAAATTGAGAAGATCTATATCTAAATCTACAAATAGGTGCCGACCGTCAATAATGACACCCCACAACATATGAAAATAAATTGCTTCCCCCCACGCACCCCCCCTCCCCCATACACCTCCCCCCCACCTCCCTGCCCTCCAGACCCTCCCTCCCCCCTCTCCCACTCCCGTCCCCATCCCCCCACCCCTCCCACCTCCTGAGCACCCACGCGCATCCCCCCCTTTGCCCCCGCCCCCCCTACCCTCCCCCCCTATCTTTTCCCTCCCCCCCCGGGTCTTTCACCCTCCCCCACCCGACCATCATCTATCCTAGGATTTCCAGCCCTGCCTCACGAACATATGGCTGTCCACAATGCCCAACCTCGAGGGAAACAACTTTATCTCTCCCCAAGGGCTCACAGGGAAGGGCACTCAGAACTCAGTTTTAATGAGTCTACGCCCCCGATTTGCTTACCACCCTGTTTAGAGGTCAACGGATCTCTCCCAACGGGCCTTAAGCCCACATGCCGGTTTCTACCGCCGGTTGTAATTATAGAGGCCCACTCTCGGCCCTCTTTTCACACTACTTCTTCCTGTCGGTCCTGTCCCGCCAGGCCTTTGCTTTCCCCCTTTTTCCCCCCCAGCACTTGCCCTCTGCAGTGAGAATGCCCCTATTGTGTCTCCCCTACCCCCCCCCCACGCCTGAGGGCATCCAAGGTACCCCCCCCCATCCTCAGATGGAGTTAAGAGTCCCGGGATCCAAAACAGAGCTCTTAACATGGGAATTCTAAGAGCTTCGGAGCCTAGAGCTCTGGAAAAATCACCAAAAAATAATGTCCTCCATTAAACTCATATCAATCAATGTTAAAGGCCTCAACTCCTTAAGGAAAAGGTAGCTAGTCCTTATGGACCTGAAAAAATCCAAGGGCGACATTGTCCTTATACAGGAGACCCACTTCAACTCTCCGACGCCCCCCAACACATTCAAAAGCGTATTCGCCCATGCATATTTCGCATCATCCCCAAGCAAGAAACGGGGTCTAGCAATCCTTATTAGAACAGGGGTCCCTTTTTTAATGTCCAAGACCCATCCAGACCCGGATGGCCGATTCCTAATAGTCCAGGGAACACTGGCAGATACGCCCATTACATTGGTTAATGTCTATGCCCCCAATGATAATCAACTCCCCTTCCTCAGAAAACTTCTCGAATCGTTAGAACAGCAAACCCTTGCATCTCTGATCTTAGGTGGAGACTTTAACATGGTGGCTTCCCACACACAAGACAAATCGAAGCCTGCCACCGCCCAGTCACCACCTCCCCACGACACGTACACCGCCCAGTCCCAAAAGAAAGCTAAGAAGTTCAGGGATATTATTGAGGAAAGAAAAGAAAAAACACAAAAGCGCACCAAGATGAGAGATGTATATTGTATTAGCAATAATAAAAATAATAGTAACTTACATATAAAATTTCTTTAATAATCCCCGATTCTGACGTCTATCACAGGAGTAGGGCATCACATAGGAAATATGAATTTATATTGAAACACAATTATTTTCTTTTTGAACACGAGTTTTATTTACAATTGTGTGGCACTGCTATGGGGACACGTTTTGCACCATCTTTCGCAAATCTGTACATGGGATGGGTGGAATCGTCCAATATATGGGGCATTGATGTATCTGTTCAATCTCACTTTTACCAGTGAAATAAGTCAAAGTAAGATTATCTTCTTGGACTTAGAAATTTATATAACTAACAACGAGTTGCATACCAAAACACATTTTAAGAACACTAATGTTAACTCCTTTCTACACCCAGAGAGCGGACACGAAAGGAAATGCATTAATAACATCCCATTTACCCAGTTTTTACGCATTAGGCGTAACTGTGCTGACATAGAAACGTTCAAAGCACAATCACAAATACTCTTTGAGCGTTTCTTTAAAAAGGGCTATGATGTGACTCTCATAGATGGAGCCTACAAAAGAGCACTAAACATTAATAGGAAGAAACTGATTCAACCAAAGAACAGTAAACATAATGGCAAACAAAAGTATGTTTCCACTGGAAATACATCAATCCAACCATTGGAGGATCCAGTGATTAATGGTTCTCTTACCACATTGCCCGATTTAAAATCAAGCGAAACAGACCTTAAAAACAATAAAAGGAAAAATGAGAAACAAACACCGTATTTTGTAACAAAATGTAATAGTTCTCATAGAAAGATCAAATATATTTTGAACAAATTATATTTTGAACAAATACTGGTACATTTTGCAGATGGATCCAATCTTGGCAAAAACCTTACCAGAAAGACCAACGATTGTGTTCACGAGATCCAACAATTTAAAAACTATCTTGGCTCCAAGTCTCCTTAAAGGCAGTGATTCTAGCAAAAAGAAAGATCTCAGGGAGATGTTGGGCATTACAGGTAATCACAGATGCAATAGGTGTAAAATCTGTCTAAGAATGCTTATTCAGGATTACTTTAAATCTAAAGTGACAGATATTAGATATGAAATCAATAGCTACATCGATTGCGTAACCACATATGTTATTTACATCCTGCAATGTGGATGCGGATTACAGTATGTGGGCCGTACTAAACGTCAGCTCAAAATTAGAGTGATGGAGCACCTCAGAAATATCACTAATATTCCAAAATTACTGGCATCTAATAAACCACTGACACACTTATTGTCGCATTTTAAGGATGTCCATCAGTGTAGTACTATAGGGGTTAAATATATGGGCATCGAACATATAACAACTAATGTACGGGCTGGTAACATAGATCTTCAGATTGCGAAAAGGGAGCAATTCTGGATATTTACCCTCCAATCCAAGTACCCGAGGGGTTTGAACGACTATGTGGAATTAACCCCTTTTTTGAGGTGAACTCATGTACACTGTACTTTGATACAATCATTGGTCTAATATAAGGTTCTGTTTCCCTTAGATATTTCAGTTGATTTTTTATCTGTTTTTTATCCGATCTTTTATCTGCTTTTTCATTTTTCATTATAGTGGTTTTTTATCCTTTTAAGCTATTTTTCTTTCCACCCCCCCCCCCCCTCTTCTCCTCCCTCCCTTCCTTTCCCCTTTTTTTCCCCCCCTCCCTGTTTTTCCCATTTTATTTCCCATGTTTAAATGTTATTTATATGTCATTAATGTTATTAATGTTGTTAGAAGGCACATACACTTTTGCCATTTATGCTGCTATTATGCATATTTTATTACATTTGATTATATGGGACACATGTGTTTGGCTCCCCTTTAAGGTCTGTTTACCTTTCTATACACACATATATATTTATATAGTGTAATTCATCATGGAGTATAGACATAAATAGGGAGGGCTTTTCAATTTGGCCCGCCCCTACCAGCATATGAGCCTGATTGGCCATGCAGTCATTGGGTATTAACCAATGACGCACAGCATTAGACCTATAAAGGACCCCTAAACAGGTGCCCCAGATATTGCCTGAAGAAGTTTACTTTGGTAAACGAAACACGTCGCGACTATTGTGGCTGGTGGTTTCACTACCCACCACCAGTACACATTGAAGTGTATCGTTTCTGCCCATTCCCGATCGTTTCTACGGTATCAAAAACGGACAGGCATCCTAAGGACACCTATAGAGGGCTCCGGTTCCTGCGCATGCGTGCTACACTCCTCACCACGCTACCACACATGGAGGACAGGAGACAGAACAGAGACAGCCCCAGTGCGCGGGTCTGATCTCCCAGAACTGAGATTGCCCATCTATTTCCTATGTGATGCCCTACTCCTGTGATAGACGTCAGAATCGGGGATTATTAAAGAAATTTTATATGTAAGTTACTATTATTTTTATTATTGCTAATACAATATACATCTCTCATCTTGGTGCGCTTTTGTGTTTTTTCTTTTCTGCTAACATTGGTATTGCCGTCGGAGTTTCCGGTGGAAGCCACATTTGGAGGTGGGGGAGACACCTCATAACACAAGAGCAGCAAAAGAATAGAGAGGGATCAACATTCCAATTTTAAAGAGCCAGAGCGCGGACTGAACTTTTCATCATATTATTGAGGAATACTCATTAGTGGACATCTGGAGGGCTCAGCACCAGGGTCAAAGGGACTACACTTTTTTCTCCTCCCCTCATCAGTCCTACTCGAGGATCTATTACTTTCTAGGTACAAGAAATGTCTTCCAAGCATCCGCCCAGTCAAACATAGGGTCTATCACCTGGTCAGACCATGCACCCATCGACATCACCCTATCCCTACCCTTTTTTAAAAACACTCAATACAAATGGAAGTTGAACGACTCCATGTTGAACTGCCCTGACACAGAGACAACTATTCGCTAAAAACTCTCAATGTATTTTCAAATAAATGCAGGGTCCGTCTCCGCCCCAGCTATGCTCTGGGAGGCCTATAAAGCTACCATTAGAGGAGACTTAATTTCAATTGCATCATATTAAAAAAAAATTAAACTTAAACTCCAAAAGGATTTGACAGACAAAATTGCTCAGCTAGAGCAGCAACATAAAACTACGGCGCCAAAAAAAACGCTAAAACAATTAAACCTAACAAGACTTGCCCTCAAACAATCCCAACTGGAGGATGTAGAGAAAGCACTCAATTGGTCCAAACAGAAATACTTCGACAAGGGCAATAAGGCAGATAGCCTCTTAGCCGCTAAGCTCAGGGGGGCTAGAGTCAAGTCCCAGATAGCCCGTATCAGGACTAGGAGAGGGGAGGTTACATACATAGAAAAAGAAAGAGCGCAGGATTTTGCAGATTTCTATTCAGATTTATATAACCTCCACCCCCCAGACCAAGACCCGGTCAGTATTAACACAATTACTCAATACCTAGAGCAATGCTCCTTACCATCACTATCCCCTCAGGAGATAGAGAGCCTGAATAAAAAGATCTCCCAAGAGGAACTGACACAAGCTATAGGCTCACTCAAGTTAGCCAAAACCCCAGGCCCAGACGGCTTCTCCAACTCTTACTACAAGATGTTTAAGTCTATCCTCTCCCCCCACTTACTTAACATGTATAATTCCTTCCTCCAAGGCGAACCGATTCCAGCCACAATCACAGCGGCAAACCTAGCTATAATTCATAAGGAAGGCAGGGACCCGCTCCTTTGCGGTAACAATGTGGACCCCGACTGGCAGCGGAGCCAGACCACAGAGGTTCGACCTGGGAGCAATGAGATGCACGTGGCAAGTATGGCTTAAAAGCAAAGGGAAGTATGGTCTGGTAGCTTCCCCCTCCCAGCTCACACCACCCCAACTTCCAACTGGGATGTTGCCCGAGACAATTTGACCAATTCCAGGGTCATAACATTAAGCTGGTTGCTGATCTACTGCAGAAGGAGGAGATCTTAACCTATCAGGAACTAAAGGAAAAATTTCAGATCCAGGGCCTCCATCTGTTTAAATACCTCCAAGTACGCCACTTCCTATTAGCATTATCCCCAACGTCCAAATTCCCCCCACTCACTAGATTTGAATCCCTATGTACTAAAAACACATACCAGAGAGGTCTAATATCCGAGATCTACAAGGGTCTAGATCCTGTATCCCACCCTCCAGACCACCGTTATATGCAAAAATGGTCGGAGGACCTCGGCCTCCAGATAGACCAGGAAGACTGGGAGGAGATTTGGGAGCACGCTACAAAAACATCAATCTGTACAACAATAAAAGAGAACATTTATAAAATGATGTATCACTGGTACCTGACCCCAGCTAGGCTGAGCCAGATCTACCCCGGCACAGTGGACCTGTGCTGGCGGGGATGTGGCCAGAAGGGGGACATGGCCCACATTTGGTGGTCATGTCCGGAGATTCAGAGATACTGGTCCATGATCCAGTCACTTATCTCTGAGGTAACGGGGCTTTCCCCACCTCTTGACCCACTGACCCTGGTGCTGAACAAACCTATCGAGGATCTTCCTCCACCAATGTCCAGACTGATTACGGCCATGTTAACAGCGGCCAGATGCTCTATAGCAGCCGCGTGGAAACAGGTCAAGACCCCCTCGAGAACCACAGTAACCAGAAGAATTAACGAGGTCATGTTAATGGAAAAACTAACGGCTATGCTTCAAAAGAAAATGCCCCAGTTCTGGAATACCTGGGACCCCTGGTTGGGAAGATAGAACCCAAAAAGACCGGCTCTGAGAGATCACGGAAACCCCTAGTACCTCCCCAAATCAAAGGTTGAGATATCGGGGAAGCTCCGGGCACTCCCCTCCCCCCCTACCCCACCTCTCCTTCTCCTTCTGTAAGTCATTTTCCCCTCTTCCCTCATCTTCTCTCTCTCCCCCCTATTCGACACTTCCCCTCCCTTTTGTTTTTGAAAATGTGAAAATGTTATTGGTCACAATATGGATGTACTAGGATTAAACTGTCATGGGCTCATGACAGTTATGTATGTACAACAACTTATGAACGTGTCCAATTAAACAAATTGTTACAAAAAAAAAGAAAGATGGGTCTCTCTCCGCTTGTATAGACTACAGGGGGCTTAATAAGATCACTGTAAAGAACCGTTATCCCCTGCCGCTCATCTCTGAGCTTTTTGATCACTTACAAGGGTCTACTATCTTTTCCAAATTGGACCTTCGAGGAACATATAATCTTGTCCGTATACGCCAAGGCGATGAATGGAAGATGACCTTCAACACACGTGATGGGCATTACGAATATTTAGTCATGCCCTTTGGCCTTTGTAATGCTCCGGCAGTATTCCAAGAATTCATAAATGAGATTTTTCGAGATCTCTTATTCTTTTTGTCATAGTCTATCTTCTCTAAATCTCTCTCAGAACACATCCATCACACAAAGCTGTTTTTGTCTCGCCTTCAGGAGAATCTCATATATGCCAAACTAGAGAAGTGCCTATTTCACCAGAATTCCATTTCTTTCCTGGGCTATATTATTTCAGACACCGGATTCTCCATGAACCCTGCCAAACTCAAGGCAGTGCTAGAATGGCCACAGCCGACCTTTTTGAAAACAATTCAACGATTCTTAGGATTTGGTAATTATTATCGCAAATTCATCAAAAAATTTTCTTCTACTGTAGCTCCTATCATGGCCTTGACAAAAAAATGAGCAAACACCTCATCCTGGGCACCAGCGGCACTTCAAGCCTTCAAATCTCTCAAAGAAGCTTTTGGCCTATCCTGTGTCACCCAGATCCCAAACTACCTATTACTCTGGAGGTAGACGCATCTGACTCAGGCCAGGCTTCACCCCTGCGGTTTCTTTTCTAAGAAGTTTTCCTCGGCAGAACAGAATTATGACATTGGCAACAGGGAGCTGCTTGCTATCAAACTTGCACTACAAGAATAAAGGCACCTCTTGGAAGGTACTGAAAATCCTATTTCAATTCTCACAGATCATAAAAACTTGCTGTACATAGAAAACGTACGTCGTCTTGGAGCTCGTCAGGTCCGTTGGTCTCTCTTCCTGTCTAGATTCAATTATCTTATTTCCTATATTCCCGGGTCTAAAAAACCTGAAAGCTGATGCACTGTCCTGCCAGTTCATGATTGAGACAAGTCTGAAGATATATTGGACTATCATTCCTTCCAAATATGTTATTTCTGCCAATTCTTTTGACTTCCTGGATGATATTTTGGCTACTCAAACACGCATTCCCGATGGTCTTGAGGTGCCGGATAGTTGCTATATGCTGCTCCTCAATTTCGTAAGAAGATTCTAGACTGGGGTCATTCATCTAAGTCTGCCGGTCATCCTGTTACCAGTAAAACTTCTGACCTCATCAGACGAACCTTCTGGTTAAAGGTTAAAGGACATTGAGGAGTTCGTCAAGTCCTGTTCTATCTGCGCTCAGGATAAAACTGCACACAACAAACCACTGGGTCTCCTACGCCCACTGCCAGTGTCAGAACGTCCCTGGAGTCATCTCTCTATGGATTTTATTGTCGAGCTTCCTATTTCTAAAGGAATGAACATTATTTTGGTTATCGTCTACAGATTTTCAAAACAATGTCACTTCATCCCTCTCAAAGGCCTACCCAATTCCGCTACCTTAGTAGATATCTTTGCCAAAGAGATTTTTCATACACACGGGGTACCACTGACCATAGTATCCAAATATGGGCCTCAATTCTGCTGTAAATTTTGGCGTGCATTTGCCTAAAGAATGGACATTGCTCTTCATTTATCTTCAGTGTATTATCCCCAGACCAATGGACAGACCGAAATAACTAACCAAACTTTGGAACAATATTTACGGTGCTTCATTTCCAACACCCAAGATGATTGGGTGGACCTTCTCCCATGGGCAGATTTCGCCCACAATTCTTTAAGGAACGAATCTACACAAGAATCCCCATTCTTAATCCATTATGGATTTCACCCGGCACAGCTTCCCATTTCCTCTTCTCCCTCCGGAGTCCCAGCAGCAGCCAACAAAATCAATTCTATACAGGAATCATGGAGAAGAATTCAGAGGACTCTTGAGGAAGCAACTCGCAGACAAATGGTTCAAGTGGACCGTCATCGGCGCAAGGTGCCCAACTTCAAACCAGGAAACAGGGTGTGGTCCTCTTCCAAAAATATCAGGCTGAAGACACCGACCCTCAAACTGGCCCATTTTCCATTTTGGTGCAAATCAATCCACACGTGTACCGGTTACAACTGCCCCCTTCTATGAAAATACCTTCAGTCGTTTATGTTTCTCTCCTTAAGCCTGTTTTTCAAAGTTCTCAATTTCCTAACACTTCTTCTACTCCTAAGACGGTGATCGTTAAAGGACAAGAGGAGTACAAGATACAGTCCATCATCGACACTAGAAGATCAAGGGGAACTCGAAGAGAGGTCCTGGATACTGCATCACCAAGTACATGCTCCCAGTTTGCTGGGGCGAGTCCATGCCAGGTACCACCATAAGCCATATTGGAGTCAGCCTGAGGCGCTACTCAAAGGAGGGTACTGTAAGGAATCGGGGAACACGTCCCCTGCGGCATGTTCCCTCTTTACCTCCTGCTGCACAGCATCCCGTTGCAAGCGGTCAGAGAGCGCGTTCCTCACGGCGGAGAACATGACTCTTTCACGGGGTCAAGCACAATAAAGGACACAGAAATCAAATAAATCGGTGTTTATTTCAGCCAGAGCCAATAGACGCAGCACAAAGTCAAAACTAAGCCTATACTCACAAATCTTAGTACAATACAGATGGACTCCTAATCGCCTAGTTGTCCGGCGCTACAAAATGTCTTTCCCAGAGCAGCTTCCACTTCTGCAGTAGGTCCAGAGTCTCCAGGGGTGCAAGCAGCTTTGACTTCAGGTGTCTTTGGAACATCCTCAGAGCCCACTGCTTAGTCTATCTGCATGCCAGCCCCAGAGATATCTGTGGTACCCAGATCATTTGCTGCTTTTCTAAAGTCCACATCTCCATAAGGAAACATGGAGAATAAGGCAGCGACCAATCATAGGCCGGATTCTGTGTGGGGAGCCAATCACAGTGCTAAGGCTCGCCTGTGTTAGTCAATCCAGGCTGGGGGGGTGACGAGAGGCTGAGGCAAGGAGGGCGGGAAATACAAACCAGCCAATGATAACAGCGCCTACCTCAACCCTGTTCTTAGTGCCGGCTTGATGAGATAGGCGCCTCTCTTTCTGGGCAGACAATAGCTCCTCTCTTCTTACCAATGCCTCCCAGATAGGGGGCCTGCCCATCCTCCATTGTCTCCAATCTCCTCATGGAGCCAGACAAACCTGGATTCCTGGACATGCAGACTTGGTAATTGTATTACTAGCCTAGCATGCACAGAGAAAAAAGAAATACATTTCACCACATACATACAAGATCAACATTGCTTTAAAATTATTACAGTTAACATTTCACATGCTGGCCATATGAGCCACAGGTAGATGGGTGTGCAGGAAATCCTGGACATCCATCAGATGAACAAGGGCAAGAGACCGGTCTTAACCTTTATTATGCTGGTGTCTGGGCCCCTAACATCACAAGAACATTCAAGGATTCCCCAAAATAATTGTTTTCATTATTATTACTTACAATTATTACAATAATCTCAATGCATTTTTTATATTACCCAGAAAACCACATTCACACATACAAATATTTAAATGTCAACAATACCTAAAAATAGGCGGAAAATAATGATGAATAAATCTTTCTGAAATGGTTCTCCGGTAACGTGATGCACTATGAGAAACTCCACCCGTTAACCATATTCTAATGATTTTTTAATGATAGTTATTTCTGAATAAAATGTCATAACTCAGAGAAAATAGGGCTGGTTTGTATTATGTTAAACGTAGTGTTATTTTTGCTTATTTAGCACTGCTTAGTGAATATTTGTCTTAACCTTTTCACTGCCAGAAGACTGGCAGCATCAACTGGAATCTTGACCAAATGATTGCTTTCAGAAGCTACCATCTGGTCACAACCAGACACCAGGAAGGTGACCATAGGTGAAGAGAGCTTCACTGCTATTCTGATTGCATTCATGCATAGAACGTTATCTCCTCCTAGAAAATTAACAAAAATAGCATGACACACTGGGTACATAATAAGGGCAGGGAAAGGGTATAAGTGTGTAAGTAATAAGGAACATTGGTGCATGTGTGCTGCCATTCTCTAGGCTAAAAGTATCAAAAACCTTCCCTTGGTTCTGAGACACAAAATACAAGCTCTATTTAATGCATACAGATTAGAACTTGACTGGGGCTGTAGTGTGAGGGAGATTTTATTAGCATGTTATATATGGAAATGTTCATTAGATAGCTTGTAAAGGACACGTTTACAAAGACATACAACTAATGTTAAAAAGGGGTACATGCTTACTTATAGTCCTCATATAATTTGATAGGAAGTATTTAATTGTTCTTGAAAATATTTGCCTTGTCATATGTTATTACAATTTCATTGGGAATGACTCATTGTCATGCATTAGTTTCCCCTCTAAGTCTACATGTATTGACAACTATCATTTAGCAAATAGAGTCATTAGTGTTAAATGGATAAAAAAAGTCAATGAAATACACTTCCTTAGGAATGTATAAGCAAGAGACAAGACCTGTCATTGTTACTATTGTTCTCACGTGTCAGGAAGAACAGTTTAATGCCTCATTTCCACGTAATTTGTAAAAGAAAAAAAAAGTGTATTTAAATACTTTTATATTTAAATACTTTGCATATTGCCTGTCTCATACAAATCCGAAATATCAAGGAGAGAACTCCACTAGGTATCACAGTCAACTGGCATCAAGTATATTGATGGTTTTTTCCATGATGGATTATTTATTTATTTATAAAATGTTTTACCAGGAAGTAATACATTGAGAGTTACCTCTCGTTTTCAAGTATGTCCTGGGCATAAGAGTTAAGATGACAAACAATACATGGTTACAAATACAGTTACATAAGTGAACAGGGTTATACATTATATACAAGACATAGCATGCACAGTTAAAGATAATATGTACAGTATTATGGGCGTATGTAACAGTGCAGATTAAAATGTGTGACAGCTTTAGCTTTGAAAGAACATAGACTGGTGGTGGCTGTGAGAGTCTCAGGTAGATTGTTCCAGTTTTGGGATGCACAGTAAGAGAAGGAGGAGCGGATGGATACTTTGCTGAACCTTGGAACCATGAACAGTCTTTTGGAGTCAGATCTCAGATGATAAATGCTGCATGTGGTAGGGGTGAGGAGCTTGTTCAGATTGAAGTGAAGCTTTCCCAGAAAGTATTTGAAAGCAAGACAGGAAAGATGAACTTTGAACCTAGACTCTAGTGATGACCAATATAGTTCTTTGAGCATTTTCACTGGTGTGTTGTAGTTGCATTGAAGGACAAAATGGCATATTGAATTGTAGAGGGTATCAAGTTTGCAACGTGGGTTTGAGGTGCCGAGCCATAAACTGTGCCCCCATAGTCGATAATTGGCATTAGCATCTGCTGTGCGATACGCTATCTGACCAGCAGATTTAGGGAGAATTTATTCCTGTAAAGTACACATAGTTTGGCATAGGTTTTGGATGTCAAGGTATCAATGTGCATCCTGAATGTTAAATGGGAGCCAAACCATATGCCCAAGTATTTAAAACTAGTAACAGGAGTTAGGGTGGTGTTAGCGTTAGTTCAGATCTGGAGCTCAGTCACTGGAAGCTTAAAAATTTAGCCTTGGTCCCAAATACCATTGTTACAGTGTTTAAAAATAGTTTGTTTTGGGAAATCCAATTTTCATGTCTCAAAAAGTCAGATTGAAGTATGTGTTCAAGGTCGGAGAGGCTAGGGCTGTGTGCATATAATATTGTGTCATCTGCATACATGTGTATTGAGGCTCTCTTACAAGCTGTAGGAAGATCATTGATGAACACTGAGAAGAGTAGGGGCCCCAGAACAGAGCCTTACGGGACACCACAGATGATATCCAAGGGGTTGGAGTTAGTGCCGGAGATGGACACATGTTGGGATCTACCTGATAGATAGGAATGATACCAGTGTAGCCAGGGTTCCTCCCGGTGCTCCGTTCCTCCTCCTTACCTCTACTGCCAGGGGCGAGGACGAGTGCCTCCAGAGCCAAGCGGCGGACCCGCCGGCATTTCTGGAGGGTGGGGGCCAAGCAGGGAGCGCTCCGGTGCTCTGGAGGCTCCGCGGCGGCCCAACAGTGCAGGGCGCCGCCATGTTGTCCCTCGCGCATGCGCAGTGGAGTGCCGGAAACGTGGCAGCGGCCATTACAAAGTTGCGCATACGCGTTACGCTAGGCGCACGCGGCTCCAATGTTAATGACCCTAGGTGGGGACTACAAGACCAGCAGTATATGGGGCTGCTTTACCACCTGATGCCAGGGAACCAATAGAGCTGCCGGATTTCCTGGAAGGGGTGGATATATTAGCAGGCTGGCAGGAAGGAAGTCACTCAGGGTTGGGAGGCAGACAGGGGAGGAGGTAGGTGTGCAGGGTCAGTGACATTTGCACTAGGCCAGAGTACCCCCCCAGGCCTCAGATAGCCCTAAGTCACCAGTGAGCTGCTGCAGCTAGGGAAAGACCCCAGATAGGGATGCTGCCACCTTAGCTGAGCAGGATAGCTAAGTTGAGACAGTGTTGCTTTGCACAGCCGTTAGTTTTTTCAGTTTCAGGAAAGGCCCCTTCAGTGTGAGGAGGGGTTGTTTTCTATAGTACACAGTGTTGTGTGACATCACCGGTGCCAGTTGCACGCGGTGATCGCGGCCTGCGTCTGGGCTCAGACAGGCTCTACATTCTGTGGGTAAGACGCTCCACGAGGGAGACACCTCACACGGAGGTGGGACACCACGGAGGTGGATTCCTGTTCCTGCATCAGACCCTTTTCGAAGATCTTTACACCCGGGCATTGACGTGTGCCCGGGCAAGTATCTATAAGTGCACCAACCTCATCTCATCTAGTGGGAAGCGCTGTCTCACACTTGGGTGGGAGGGGACTTTGGGGACATTTGGGACTTTGGTATATGGCGTGGGGTTATCACCCATGAGGAGCAGTGTTACAGGGTGACACTGAAGTATTGTTGATGACATGTGATGTGATGTCATGGTTATGTTTCATATAGAGTAAACTGTTCTGTGGAGGCGCTGTAAGTAAGATCTTTCCAGAGGATTCACCCCAGGCTCTCACTAACGGAGGCTTAGGCCTCCTGTGAGCTTAACAGGTACTGCACCACACCTGGTAACATATAGGTTCCCCCTCACATGCACTCTATCTGCGATTGGGGTAGAGGAATCCCTGTTACACCAGTTTAAAGCATGCTTCCCTATTCCAGAGCACTGGAGTTTGTTAAGCAGGATACCATGATCAACAGTAACAAAAGCATTTGCAAAATCAAGGAAAATTGCACCAGTGAGTTGTTCCAGTTCCACTCAACTCTGTATCTCATGGCAAACTTTTAGGAGAGTAGTTACTGTGGAATGTTTGGGGCGAAAGCCAGATTGAAATTGGCTAGGGAAATTTGTTTTGGTATAGTAATCGCTTAGTTGGGAGTGAACGCATTTTTCCATGACTTTGGATAGTATTAGGAGAAGAGAGATTGGCCTGAATTTTGAGACAGTGTTTTTGTCCCCACTTTTGAAGATTGGGACAACTCTGGCAGTTTTCCAGGTCTTAGGGATATGGTCTGCAGCCAGAATATAGTTGATTATGGAAGCAATTATGTTGGCAATGGCTGGGGCACCAAGTCTTAGGAACTTGGATTGCATTAAGGTCCACATTGGCTGCTTAGTTTTAGTTTGAGGAGTGCTTGTGTAATATCCTCTTCGGATACTGGGACAAATTGAAAATTGTGAGCAGTGTTGGGAGAGGGTGGGGCTATAGGGGTACTCTCAGAATGAGGTTCATGTTTGTGGTTTGGGTTGCGTTTCACGAATAAATTAGGAGCACACCCCACAAAGTAATCATTGAATGCATTTGTAATGTCAGTGGTATTTGTCAGAGTAATATCCTCCTCAGTGATATTACTTGGTTGTTGATGCTTAGAAGGCTGGAATATATTGTTGATAACTTTCCAGAAGTTATCTGGGTTTGATGTATTCTGGTGAAGATTGTCAGAGTAATATTGCGCTTTTGCATGTCTTGTTTGCCTTGTGCACATATTCCGCAGGCATCTGTAGTGATTAAGGTCCATGGAAGTGCCAGTTACTTTGTAGCTTTTCCACAAGGCATCCCTGAAATGGTAGAGGGCTCTTAGGTCAGTTGTAACACACAGAAGGTGGGCCCCCTATACTCTTATTCTGTGTAGTGGAGCATGGGTATCACGGAGTTTTAAGAACTCGGGTTGGATTAGATTGTAAGCTCTTCTGAGCAGGGACTCCTTTTCCTAAATGTTACTTTTAAGTTTGAATCACTTCTTCCCTTTGTGTTATTTATATCTTATTATTTATATGATTGTAACTATTACTGTTGTGAAGCGCTATGTACATTAATGGCGCTATACAAATAAAGACATACATACATTGGAAATAGTCGAGCGCAGAATCAGGGTCGGGAATTAAGTCAATTATGTGCCACGGGCAAATGGTAAAGTCAACCAGAAACTGTTGTGGGTTAAAGTTTCTAAATGTTCTAGTGAGGGGAACTTTGGGGCTTGAGTGGGGTGGTTTAATTTTCCTTACACATTACACTATTGCATGGTCACTGAAAATGTCAGGAAGGATGCCAGAGGATTGGATTCTGCTGGGATTTGAGGAGAGAATTCAGTCAAGCAAAAAATGGTTGTGAGATTTCAGGTTTGTCTGTGTGGGTTGGGAAATGAGTTGCATTAGGTTAAGTGACTTGAGTTGTATCTGGATTTTGTGGTTTTTAGGGTTGAGCCATTTGTAGTTGAAATCCCCAATAACTAGCAGCTCACTCTTCTCATCCAGAGAGGAAATGGAGCCAAGAAACTGGGTGATATACAGGGACTGTAGAGGGGCTTTAGGGGGGACTTTAGCAACCATGATAGGCTTAGAAAAGGGGGAGCCGATTTTGCCAACTAGGATTTCAAAAGAGGGTGGGCTTGGGGGGTAATTTAACAGTGTAAATTGTAAGGTGTCTGCAATATAAAATAACACCCCTCCTCCTCTCTTTGACCTATCTTTCCTAGAAATGGAGTATCCCTGAATGGTGATATTTGCATCAGGGGTTTTAGGGGTTAGCCATGTTTCTGGGAGAACGATGGCTTTAGGTTTAAGCATTAGGCACCATGCCCTTAGTTCTATGCCCATAAAATTATTATTTATTTTTGTGAGGTGCAATATAACTCCAGCTTGGCTTCTGCATTTATAAAAGCATTGGAAAAGAGATGGCATATATTGTAGAATATCAAATTATTTTTATTTGGGACATGGCCTTTGGACCACCACAACAAGCTATGCCTTGTAGTCACAATACACTTTATGGAATACTAAAAATCTGTCTGCTGTCTACCTTATTACCGGACCTGCATTTGGCAAATATACATTTTTACATTTTATTTATTTATATATATTTATATATATATATATATATATATATTTATATATATATATATATATTTATATATATATATATATATATATATATATATATATATATATATATATATATATATTAGAGAAAAAAGAGAAAAAGCGCCCGATCCATGTGTAAAATCCAATAACAAAATTTTAATAAAAGATATCAAGACAAATGCACACTCACAATTTGTCAATGCAAAATAAGCATTGTATGGGTAAACCCATGTGTCAACATGTATCTGCTCGCTGACCGCTTGCTTCAATACATCAGACCTCACTGCTGCCGGTGTGTCACGATCAGATGTCCTTCCGGCAATTCAGATAAACAGCCTGTAGTTCCTGGCAGCTTGTATTGGATATTGCGTGCGGCTCAGGGAAAGTCCTCCCCTTCCTGGCAGAAGACGCACAAGCTACTCAACCACCGTAGCTCCGCAAAACCACGTGGTTTTTTCACATATATATTTTATATGTTTTTTCTTTATTTTTAATATTTTTCACACTCACCATTGTTCTACAATTACCATCCAAGTTCCCATTTAAATTTAAATTCCCATTTAAATTTTGTACAATTGGAATCATACAGGTCATCTGTGCTAATTATTTCTGGCGGTGTGTGTGTTATCAGGAGTCTGCTGTGGGGCTGGTACACATCCACACACTGTCAAATTTTACATTTAATATATATACTGTATATATATATATATATATATATATATATATATATATATATATATATATATATATATATACATATACATATAAATATATATATATATATATATATATATATATATATATATATATATATATATATTAAATGTAAAATTTGACAGTGTCTGGATGTGTACCAGCCCCACAGCAGACTATATATATATAAAGCAACTGTAATATATATTTTTTTTTGAGGGGTATATCTTTGTAAACACACTAGTTCAATTAAATTAATATGGTTTAAATGGTTAATAATTGACAGTTAAAGGAACATAGGTGTTTGCTTGTTAAGGCTGGTATTTAGTTGCATCTCCATGTATAGTGGACACATTTTGGTATTGCACAATTTGTGCATGTAAACCTTAAAATTGCATCATCATAAATGACATCAATTGATTGTGTTGAAGATTTATTTCAAGGGGAAATCCTTCAATCCTTTGATAAAGGGGAAATTGTATTGCATTTTTTAAATATTTTAAATATATTTAGTTAAAAGATTTGGTTACTGAAGGTGGCAGAAGAAACAGAAATAGGCCATTGACTCACTTTGAAACACTGTGCTATAACCTTCATATTCAAAAGGGTATCCCGTTCCACCTTTATAACCTAGTGGTCCCATCCTTAAAAGAAGAGGAAGTCGAGGACAGTTTTATGAGTAAATGGAAAGAGAACCTGGATGTTGTAGTCCCACAGGACAAATTGGAAGAGATTTGGGAGGTGGGACCAGCTCTACCTGTACATCTATCAAAGAAAACCTGTACAATGCATTTTACTGGTAATATCTTACTACCAATAAACTACAATACTTTATTACGGAGCTTTCACCCCTTTGTTGGCATGATGGTGGACAATCCCGTTCTCTCCTACATATATAGTGAGACTGTTTATTTCAAGTAAGTTACCTCTATGGCATATTATGCTCATGCAAAAGGTAACCCATTTCCTGAAAGGCTCTTTAAAAAGTCTATAAAATATGAGACGTCAGTACACAACAAATCATTTAAAAAGAATCAGAGAAATAGTAAGTGGTGGTATTTCACAGAAAACATTCTGGAATCAGAATACCCCTTATGGCCTATATATTCCACTGGACTGTAAGGTGTCTTCCAAGGATGGAATGTA